>NC_069501.1:900527079-900637079 GCF_027579735.1 Bombina bombina | reverse complement strand
CTCTCCTCTCTCACTCTCCCCCCACTCTCTCTCTCTATCTCCCCTCTCTCTCTCCCCTCTCTCTCTCTCTCTCTCCCCTCTCTCTCTCTCTCTCTCTCCCCTCTCTCTCCCTTCTCTCTCTCTCTCTCTCTCTCTCCCCTATCTCTCTCTCTCTCCCCTCTCTCTCTCTCCCCTCTCTCTCTCTCCCCGCTCTCTCTCCCCTCTCTCTCTCTCCCCTCTCTCTCTCCCCTCTCTCTTTCTCTCTCCCCTCTCTCTCTCCCCTCTCTCTTTCTATCTCCCCTCTCTCTTTCTCTTTCCCTCTCTCTTACTCTCTCCCTCTCTCTTTCTCGCTCCCCTCTCTCTCGCTCCCCTCTCTCTCTCCCCTCTCTCTTTCTCTCTCCCCTCTCTCTTTCTCTCTCCCTCTCTCTTACTCTCTCCCTCTCTCCCCTCTCTCTCTCTTTCTCTCTCCCCTCTCTCTCTCTCCCCTGTCTCTCTCTCTTTCTCCCCTGTCTCTCTCTCTCTTTCTCTCCCCTGTCTCTCTCTCTCTCTCTTTGTCTCTCCCCTGTCTCTCTCTCTCTCTCTCTCCCCCTGTCTCTCTCTCTCCCCTGTCTCTCTACCTCCCCCCTGTCTCTCTCTCTCTCTCTCTCTCTCTCCCCTGTCTCTCTCTCTCTCCCCCCTCTCCCCTGTCTCTCTCTCCCCTGTCTCTCTCTCCCCTGTCTCTCTCTCTCTCCCCCCTGTCTCTCTCTCTCTCCCCTGTCTCTCTCTCCCCTGTCTCTCTCTCTCCCCTGTCTCTCTCTCTCTCCCCTGTCTATCTCTCTCCCCTGTCTCTCTCTCTCTCTCTCCCCTGTCTCTCGCTCTCCCCCTGTCTCTCTCTCTCTCTCCCCTGTCTCTCTCTCTCCTGTCTCTCTCTCTCCCCTGTCTCTCTCTCCCCTGTCTCTCTCTCCCCTGTCTCTCTCTCTCTCCCCTGTCTCTCTCTCTCTCCCCCCCTGTCTCTCTCTCTCTCTCCCCTGTCTCTCTCTCTCTCTCCCCTTGATCTCTCTCTCTCACCCCTTGATCTCTCTCTCCCCTTGATCTCTCTCTCTCTCTCCCCTTGATCTCTCTCGCTCTCCCCTGTCTCTCTCTCTCCCCTGTCTCTCTCTCTCTCTCTCTCCCCTTGATCTCTCTCTCTCCTTGATCTCTCTCTCTCTCCCCTTGATCTCTCTCCCCTTGATCTCTCTCTCTCCCCTTGATCTCTCTCTCTCCCCTTGATCTCTCTCTCTCCCCTTGATCTCTCTCTCTCCCCTTGATCTCTCTCTTCCCTTGATTTCTCTATCCCCCCTCTCACCTCTTTTGAGCTGTTTGAGCTCTCTCCATGGCCTTTCACGGCCCTGCCCCCGACCACGCCCCCTTCACGGACCTGCACGCTAGACCATGCCCCCGTCACGTGTCTTTGCGTTAGGCCACACCCCCTTCACGCTCGGCCACGCCCCCGCACACGCTCGGCCACGCTCACTTCTTCTCTCTCCCCTCTCTCTCTCTCCCCTGTCTCTCTCTCTTTCTCCCCTGTCTCTCTCTCTCTTTCTCTCCCCTGTCTCTCTCTCTCTCTCTCTCTCTCCCCTGTCTCTCTCTCTCTCCCCCCTGTCTCTCTCTCTCTCTCCTGTCTCTCTCTCTCCTCTGTCTCTCTCTCTCCCCTGTCTCTCTCTCTCCCCTGTCTCTCTCTCTCTCCCCTGTCTCTCTCTCTCTCTCCCCCTGTCTCTCTCTCTCTCTCCCCTTGATCTCTCTCTCTCTCCCCTTGATCTCTCTCTCCCCTTGATCTCTCTCTCTCTCCCCTTGATCTCTCTCGCTCTCCCCTGTCTCTCTCTCTCCCCTGTCTCTCTCTCTCTCTCTCCCCTTGATCTCTCTCTCTCCTTGATCTCTCTCTCTCCCCTTGATCTCTCTCTCTCCCCTTGATCTCTCTCTCTCCCCTTGATCTCTCTCTCTCTCTCTCTCACCTTGATCTCTCTCTTCCCTTGATTTCTCTATCCCCCCTCTCACCTCTTTTGAGCTGTTTGAGCTCTCTCCATGGCCTTTCACGGCCCTGCCCCCGGCCACGCCCCCTTCACGGACCTGCACGCTAGGCCACGCCCCCGTCACGTGTCTTTGCGTTAGACCACACCCCCTTCACGCTCGGCCACGCCCCGCACACGCTCGGCCACGCTCACTTCTTCTCTCTCCCCTGTCTCTCTCTTTCTCCCCTGTCTCTCTCTCTCTTTCTCTCCCCTGTCTCTCTCTCTCTCTCTCCCCTGTCTCTCTCTCTCTCCCCCCTGTCTCTCTCTCTCCCCTGTCTCTCTCCCTCCCCCCTGTCTCTCTCTCTCTCCCCTGTCTCTCTCTCTCTCTCTCCCCTGTCTCTCTCTCTCCCCTGTCTCTCTCTCTCTCTCCCCCCTGTCTCTCTCTCTCCCCTGTCTCTCTCTCTCCCCTGTCTCTCTCTCTCTCCCCTGTCTCTCTCTCTCCCCCTGTCTCTCTCTCTCTCTCTCTCTCCCCTGTCTCTCTCTCTCCTGTCTCTCTCTCTCCCCTGTCTCTCTCTCTCTCCCCTGTCTCTCTCTCTCCCCTGTCTCTCTCTCTCTCTCCCCCTGTCTCTCTCTCTCTCTCTCTCTCCCCTGTCTCTCTCTCTCTCTCCCCTTGATCTCTCTCTCTCTCTCCCCTTGATCTCTCTCTCCCCTTGATCTCTCTCTCTCTCCCCTTGATCTCTCTCGCTCTCCCCTGTCTCTCTCTCTCCCCTGTCTCTTTCTCTCTCTCTCTCCCCTTGATCTCTCTCTCTCCTTGATCTCTCTCTCTCTCCCCTTGATCTCTCTCTCTCCCCTTGATCTCTCTCTCTCTCCCCTTGATCTCTCTCTCTCTCCCCTTGATCTCTCTCTCTCTCTCCCCTTGATCTCTCTCTCTCCCCTTGATCTCTCTCTTCCCTTGATTTCTCTATCCCCCCTCTCACCTCTTTTGAGCTGTTTGAGCTCTCTCCATGGCCTTTCACGGCCCTGCCCCCGGCCACGCCCCCTTCACGGACCTGCACGCTAGGCCACGCCCCCGTCATGTGTCTTTGCGTTAGGCCACACCCCCTTCATGCTCGGCCACGCCCCCGCACACGCTCGGCCACGCTCACTTCTTCTCGAGGCACTGTCTGGCAGTCGGCAGATCAGGTAGCTGTGCGCGCGAGGTGTCTGGGATCTAAGGCCAAGTGTGTTTGTCTCTACTGCGGCTGCGCATGACGGCTTCAGACAAACACACTTGGCCTTTTATAATATAGGATAGGAGCAAAGACTTAGGGCAAATAATGGGGCACCCCAAGGCCTATTTTCACATATTAAGCATACATAAGAAACTTCTTAAAATTTGCAATGAAATTGGCATATCAAGAGTATAACAATAACTTGAATACAGCTCCAAATGAGCAACCGATGGAGATATATTAATTCAGTGTCCCAAAAGTAGCAGTATAATTACCGCCATCTTATGAATCATTTCCAGATAGTCCCAGTCCCAAGCAAAATAGATTAGGTCAATTACGGAGTTAACAAAGTCACAATTTGTCTCACCAGACTTGCGATTGACTTCCTCCAGTTGTTAACCTACGGTTACTTGCCCAATTACACGTGTTAGATCCTTGTGCTGCAGTCGGCTCTCCCTGCCATCAACCTTCTAGTTGGGTACTGCACACTGATCACTTACGTCGTCGGCTTTCCGCAGCGTTCACCAAGCGTCTTGGGTGCTGTTGGTATATTCAAAGTAGCCGGGTGAGACTTCTTTCTTCATCGGTTTGTATCCATTAATTTGTATTTCCCATCAGAATTTGCAACAAAGTAGCAGCGCTCCAAACATCAAGATGTTACCGCCCGCATTGATTTCCCAGTGGGCGTAGCAATTGCTTCACGCAACGTACGTTTCACCTGTTAGTGTTCAGGCTTTCTCAAGCGTCAATCGCAACAAAGTAGCAGCGCTCCAAACATCAAGATGTTACCGCCCGCATTGATTTCCCAGTGGGCGTAGCAATTGCTTCACGCAACGTACGTTTCACCTGTTAGTGTTCAGGCTTTCTCAAGCGTCAATCGCAAGTCAATCGCAAGTGTGGTGAGACAAATTGTGACTTTGTTAACTCCGTAATTGACCTAATCTATTTTGCTTGGGACTGGGACTATCTGGAAATGATTCATAAGATGGCGGTAATTATACTGCTACTTTTGGGACACTGAATTAATATATCTCCATCGGTTGCTCATTTGGAGCTGTATTCAAGTTATTGTTATACTCTTGATATGCCAATTTCATTGCAAATTTTAAGAAGTTTCTTATGTATGCTTAATATGTGAAAATAGGCCTTGGGATGTTCCGATCAGCCAATAGAATGCGAGCTCAATCTGATTGGCTGATTCCATCAGCCAATCAGATTTTTCCTACCTTAATTCCGATTGGCTGATAGAATCCTATCAGCCAATCGGAATTGAGGGGACGCCATCTTGGATGACGTCCCTTAAAGGAGCCTTCATTCGTCGTAGTCCGTCGGTGAAGAAGGAGGTTCCGCGTCGGCGGGAGGAAGATTCAAGACCCGGCTTGGAAGATGACATCGCCCGGATAGAAGACATCTTCAGCGCCTCTTGGAAGATGACATCGGCCGGATCAAAGACTTCTTCAACGCCGCCTGGATGATGACTTCATCGGATGGAAGATTTCTTCAGCGCCGCTTGGAGGATTAACTTCTTCCGCTCCGGATGTCCACTTCGGTTCCATCGCTGCTCGGCTGAGTGAAGACAAGGTAGGATGATCTTCAGGGGATTAGTGTTAGGTTTTTGTAAGGGGGGTTTGGGTTAGATTAGGGGTATGTGGGTGGTGGGTTTTAATGTTGGGGGGGGTTGTATTTTTCTTTTACAGGCAAAAGAGCTGAACTTTTTGGGGCATGCCCCCACAAATGGCCCTTTTAAGGGCTGGTAAGGTAAAAGAGCTTTGAACTTTATTTAATTTAGAATAGGGTAGGGCATTTTTTTATTTTGGGGGGGTTTGTTATTTTATTAGGGGGCTTAGATTAGGTGTAAGTAGCTTAAAATTGTTGTAATATTTTTAAAATGTTTGTAATTTATTTTTTTATTTTTTGTAACTTAGCTTTTTTTATTTTTTGTACTTTAGTTAGTTTATGTAATTGTATTTAATTGTAGTTATTTGTAGGTAGTTTATTTAATTAATTTAATGATAGTGTAGTATTAGGTTTAATTGTAACTTAGGTTAGGATTTATTTTACAGGTAATTTTGTATTTCTTTTAGCTAGGTAGTTATTAAATAGTTAATAACTATTTAATAACTATTCTAACTAGCTAAAATAAATACAAAGTTACCTGTAAAATAAATATAAATCCTAAGATAGCTACAATATAATTATTATTTATATTGCAGCTATATTAGGGTTTATTTTACAGGTAAGTATTTATTTTTAAATAGGAATAATTTATTAAAGTATAGTGCAGTGTTAGGTGTAATTGTAACTTAGGTTAGGATTTATTTTACAGGTAAATTTCAGTTTATTTTAGCTAGGTAAGCTATTAAATAGTTAATAACTATTTAATAGATATTGTACCAAGTTAAAATAAATTGAAAGTTGCCTGTAAAATAAAAATAAATCCTAAGATAGCTACAATATAATTATTATTTATATTGTAGCTATATTAGGGTTTATTTTAAAGGTAAGTATTTAGTTTTAAATAGGATTAATTTAGTTCATAATAAAAATATTATTTAATTTATTTAATTAATATTTAAGTTAGGGGGGCGTTAGGGTTAGACTTAGGTTTAGGGGTTAATAATTTGATTACTGTGGCGGCTGCGTAGTGGGGGGCAGGATAGGGGTTAATACATTTATTATAGGTGGTGACGGTGTAGGGGGGGCAGATTAGGGGTTAATACATTTATTATAGGTGGTGATGGTGTAGGGGGGGCAGATTAGGGGTTAATACATTTAATATAGGTTGCGGCGGCTTCAGGGAGCGGCGGTTTAGGGGTTAATACATTTATTATAGTTGCGGTGGGCTCCGGGAGCGGCGGTTTAGGGGTTAATATGTATAGAGTAGCTTGCGGTGGGCTCCGGGAGCGGCGGTTTAGGGGGTAATAACTTTTTTTAGTTGCGGCGGTGTAGGGGGGGACAGATTAGAGGTGTTTAGACTCGGGGTACATGTTAGGGTGTTAGGTGTAGACAGCTCCCATAGAAATCAATGGGATGTCTGTCAGCAGCGAACTTGTACTTTCGCTATGGTCAGACTCCCATTGATTCCTAGGGGATCCGCCGCCTCCAGGCTGGCGGTTTGAAAACCAGGTACGCTGGGCCGTAAAAGTGCCGAGCGTACCTGCTAGTCATTTGATAACTAGCAAAAGTAGTGAGAATGTGCAGCACTTGTGTGCGGAACATCTGG
The DNA here is from genome assembly GCF_027579735.1 of Bombina bombina. Taxonomy (NCBI): domain Eukaryota; kingdom Metazoa; phylum Chordata; class Amphibia; order Anura; family Bombinatoridae; genus Bombina; species Bombina bombina. Next base: position 900,630,699 of record NC_069501.1, on the reverse strand, counting down.
AGTGACGTAAGAATCGATCTGTGTCGGACTGAGTCCGGCGGATCGAAGTTTACGTCACAAAATTCTACTTTTGCCGGTCTCGAGCCTTTGATAACTAAGGCGAATCAGCCTCGCCACAAATACGCTGTGGAATTCCAGCGTATTTGAGGTTGACGGCTTGATAACTACCCCCCATTATGTGGAGTTATTTAGCTGGAAATAAGTTTTGTGCTGGCTATAATCTACTTTTGACTCTTTAGTGATAATATATATATATATATATATATATATATATATATATATTTCCATGCTGTCCTTTTTAACATTGAAGTTAACAGGAAGTGTGTCTGTGCGCATGTTAACAAAAATGTCCTTTTTATATGCAGCAAAGAAAAAAAAATTACTGCACACTGTCTGATAAACAGAACTCCCCACTGCCTTATTGATGATAGTGACATGTCTCGCAAGCATAAAAACTATGCTGTTTTTACATTTACTGCATTCATTTCCGGGCTTTAAATATATTACATAATGACACATATAGGGCCAGATTACCAGTGGCGTGCTAATAATAGCGTGGGTCACAATAAGCAATATCCCTGAACCATGCTAACATTATCGTACAACCTGATATTACAAGTCCATGGTAAATCAGATTAGTGTGGTTGATATAGATCTAGAGCAACCTATAATTTCAATGGATATTGCAACCATGCTAAATAGCACTGGTATTACAATTTGAAAGTTATAGTTTGTGCTTGAGTGAAAGCCAAAACTGCACTAGAATATTTAGCTCAACTTGAGATCTGAAGTAAAGTGTAAGGGTCAAAAAAATGTTTTCACAAAATACATAAAAAACGTATTAAAAAGAACTATTACTCATGTATACACTTTTTAAGAAAAAAAGTAATTTTGATATTAATAAAAAAGTTTATAAAAGCGTTAAAAGGGATATGGTATATGGCAAGGTGTTTGACTGGAAAGGGCTCCAATGTGTGTGTATGTGTATATACAGTTACATATATATATATATATATATATATATATATATATATATATATATATATATATATATCTGTGTATACATGTGTATTTATTTGCTTATATGTATAAATATGTATGTGCACACAAACATACTGTACATACTGTATATATGTTACAGTGGAAGCGAATGGTCAGAGAAAGTGTACACTTTCACTAAAGTAATCAGTGAATGTGTACTACAGTGTTATCTGCTCACATTCACTAGTAAAAGTGTACTTTCACTGCTCGTCGTTAGCAAACGTTCTACAATATGAACATCCATGCCCAGCTGTGGTTTATATATTCAAGCTTTTAGAATTCACTGTATGTATGATTTAAAGGACTCAGTGTTTTATTCATTTGAGCTGAATATGAAGTTCCCTCAGACAAAACTGTTACTTTAAGGACAATTGCAACTGCTCAATCCTATGGTACAGGACAAGGCTTTTTTAAGTATTTTTGCACTTTGAAATGCGAAACTCTGAAGTGTTAAATGCAAGAAGAAAGGCACTCTATGCATGTCAAAATGTCATCACTCTTCGACTTGCTGCAATAAGTAAAATCATTAATTAAAAGCTTTTTTAATCATTTTATTTTAAATTTACTTTCCCCAACCCAAGTTAGTAAAGGTTAAACTGGAGAGGGTCTACAATCACTAGTGAATGTGGATTTCTTATTTTCAAACCTACGATTTCTTACACATTCACTGATTACTTTACTTTACTGATTATATTCACTAGTTATAGTGCACGTTCAATGTAAAATCCACTTTTACTGTAACATATACACATTTATATATATATATATATATATATATATATATATATATATGTACACACACATTTGTGAGCCCTTTCCAGTCAAATACCTTTAATCTTGCAATATCATTTTTATTCATTTTGAATGGGTTTTTTTGTAATGTAAAACTGCTTTATTACCTGCAGTTTATACAACACATTTTAAAGAATATGGTTCCCTAAAATGACCCCAGCTTTACAGGACAAAGACAAAACCAATCCCTGATTCATAAGTCTGGAAACAAAATCTGATTAGACTTAAGGGAAGAAGGAATTATTTTTTCTTTTTGGGCATTGCAGCATTGAAGAGCTCATGCAGGGCATATCCTGTTCCAACAGTTAATGCCATGGTCAGTCTGTAAAGAAAGGCACCTCCAACTCCACCCTTTAAATAAACTGGAACACAATTATCCTACTGAAACATCCTTCTCCTGACTTGTCTGCAACTTTATTCAGTAGAGACCTCTGGGAAGTGCTGCTTATTAACCGCTGAGAAACATGATGAAGGGCCAGTAAATTCTGCAACATGGTTATCACTGGTATTCTGCATCTAAGGACATGGACACTGCATGCCAATATGTTATACATTTTTTTATTAGAAATGCTTTGCATTCCTTTGTTTGTTTATATGTACACTAACTACAAGGAAGGATAACAAAATGCTCAGAGATGAGCAGGACTATCTGCTAGATGTGGTATACAACTGGAACACCAGTACCTTTATTAGAAGTGAGAAAACCCCTCCAAAAATCAGAACAAGAACAAGTTTAAAAATAAAGGAAAGTCTCACCAAGAGAAAAAAGTCAATTTCAATGACTCCAACTTTTCAGTGACAAGTCATTCAGCATCAACTCCAATTACTAGATCTCTGGAGAATTTGAATCACTCTGAACGGGAAACACATGTCCATACAGAGGAACTGGGAGCAAGGCCAAAAACCAGAAGCAGAACAGATGAGAGTACATCCACAAGCTCTGATGAAAAAGAAAAGAGTGACCCAGAACCCAAGCAGTCAAAAAAGTTCATGAAACCCAAGACAAGAAACAAAAAGAGAATGCGATACGAACAGCAATTAACTTGTCTGACTATATTCTGAGTGACGTTGAAATTGAAGTTTTGGAAAAGGGTCTGGGCTTTGCCCCTACAACTGACTTTGATTTGTTCCGTTTCATCAGTGATGTAAATTATCTTGTCATGAAACTTGAGTTAAAGAAGCATTTTACACAAATTGCACGATTAGATGTCACTCAGTCACCTGAACAAAGAGAGAACTTACAAACATTGACTTTAGAACCACATACATTAGATAAGGCTTACCATGATACATATACTGAATTTCAAGATGCTCAAACAGAACAAGTATTGGAGAGTTTAGCAAGCGAATCAACCAGAGAAATACACAATTCCAGTACACACAAACAAGTTAACAAACACCTAAAGAACAAAAGTACCTTTTACCCTATTCATTCTCGTAGTAAGTATATTGATATGTTTCAAGAAAAAACACACAAATATCTTATTGAACTTCAATCTAGGGTACAAAATAATAAAAGCATCAAACACAAACATCAATGTAATCTAACAGTTAAACAAAGAAAAGCTCTAAAAGTCTTGGAACTAAATAAGAGAATAACCAATACCCCTGCCGATAAGGGGGGGGGGGGGTCAATAGTGGTTCAAAACACCAGTGATAATTTCCATGAAGCGTTGAGACAACTAAACAATGACACCACATACACAAAACTTAGGGGGGACCCGACTAATGTATACTTAAGAGAGCTAGAACACCTACTAGATTGGGGTAAACACCTGGACATTTTGGACCAGGACCTGTGTAAGGATCTTTACACTAACAAGCCAAGGACAGCAAACTTTAGATTAGTCCCTAAGGTAAACAAAGATCCCAACCACCCACCCGGTCACCGGATAGTGTCGGGCATTGGATCTTTGGGAGAACACTTAGGTGAATGGTTGGACAATATATTGCAGCCACTTGTGGTCACAATGCCAAGTTATGTGAAAGACACCACACACATAATTAATATTACAGAAAGACAAGTCTGGTTTTGTGACTCCAAGTGGCTTACTATTGATGTCTCATCTCTATATTCCTGTATCCCCCACAATCTGGGTATTAGAGCAGTGGAATTCTATCTACTATTAAAAAGTAACTACAGTCCAGACCTAACTGAATATATTTTGGAGGTACTAAGGTTCCTTTTAACACACAATTATTTTCTCTTCAACTCCATTTATTATTCACAAACCTGTGGCACAGCGATGGGGGCAAAATTTGCCCCCTCCTATGCAAATTTGTTCCTTGGATTGTTTGAATCAACATTCATCTATGGCGAATTAAATCCTTTTTCTGAATTTATACAAGTTTTCGCCAGGTACATAGATGACCATATAATAATATGGAGAGGTATATTCAAGAATAGGAAAAAGGAATCTCCGGGCCCGCGAGATACTACCTTATGATTTATAGCTCCTACTTCTATAATTTTATGGTATATCTCTAAAGTTTCTAATCCAAGAGCAGAACTAATTCAGCAAAGCTGATAGAGGAGTCGAGGAGACAGAATCCGCCGCTGAAGCTGTAATGGGTAAGTCTTGATAATAGGAGCCCACTCTACCAAAAATATCTTAATTCTTTTCTCTGAAGCCTGGGATAAATGAAAAGACTCATATATAATTTGGGATTGTATCCCTTTAAGAATTAACCCTAGGCTGGGAGCACTCTTAGCAAATCCAGGATTTGAAAAGATTATATCTAACAGTAAGTATGATAGTATTTAAAATCCGGGTTTTTGAGTCTGTCCTGGGATTAAGAACCAGATAGACTATATCTTCCAGGGAAAATGAGTAAGCCCCATTATAAAGTCTATTGAACCAGTATTGAATTTTCTGCCATAGCTGTTTTATTTTGGGGCAATGCCATATCATATGCAAAAGATCAGCCTTACCATACGAGCAACGCGGGCATTCAGGTCCTTTTAAAGGGTAAAATTTGGCTAACCTAAGAGGCGATAGATAAAATTTATTCAATAATTTAACATGAGATTCTTTCCAGCTTACCGAAATAGGGTAACTGGCTACCATCTCTAGACTATGGGAAATCTTTTCCTGATCAATCGTAGGGATATAAGGGCGCCAAGAATTGACTAATTTTTTTCCCCGCCAGTATGCCCTGTTTAGTGAGCATGATATCGTAGATAAGGGAGATAGATGTATCTCCAGCTATAAATTTTTGGATACAGACCTTGATCTCGGACCACTCCGACCTAATTGATGAATACCAACTTTGAGAACTAACATAATGGCGGATTTGAAATTATGCAAAACAATTCCCCATGTTCAGGGAAAATTTTGAAGAAATCACTTCCCAAGGTAGAATCTGGCACTGATCACTCAATAACTGATAAATATCCTTGAGGCCTTTATCCTGCCAATCTTGGAATATTTTTTGGTCTATTCCTGGAGTAAAAAGCGGGTTACCTGTGATAGGTAAAAAGTCTGAGAATAAAGGATCAATTTCTAGTATACGACAACATTTTTGCCATGCACAAATCGGGTTTCTGAAAGACAGTAAAACAGAAACTTTCTGAGGAAGTTTATGTATTGGGCAGTGTAAGAGAGCCTTCAGAGACCATGGATCCGTCACCTGGGATTCAAAGTCAAGAGAAGCAATCCTATTAGTTTGAGCTAGCCAATCCATAGCTATCTTAACCAATGAAACATGATTGTACGAACTAATATTAGGAAGGGCTAAGCCGGCATTCGAGGTTTTTAGTGACAGTCTATCCAGTGATATACGTGTTTTTTTTTATTTCCAAATAAATTTGGAGAACCAAGAGTTTAATTTGCGAAGGTCCTTGTTTGATATGATTAATAATACATTTTATTTATTTATTTTTTTCCTTTTTTTTTTTTTGAAGTTCTAATTTAATTATTTTTTTAGTCTTATTTCGAAAAAAAATACATTGCCACTTATTTGTGTTTAATCTAAGCGTTTATTGTTTTTCAAGGACAGAAATACAATTAATCTTACAGTTTTTATTTCTAACGTTTTTTTTTATGGTGTTAATCAGATCATCACTCCTTAAATAGGCTTATGACGAGAAGATATCAATTCTGTTTATAATGCCCTATGTTATGATGAACGTCTTGATTTTTGTTTATTGTATTGTATGTTGGCAATGTTTAAATAAAAAAAAAATAGTAAAAAAAAATATGGAGAGGTACTGAAATACAGGCAAAACATTTTGTAGACTATTTAAATTCCAATGAGATTAACCTAATTTTTACTTATTTGATTGATTTAAGCAAAATAAAATACCTGGATGTCCAACTGACTAGCAAACAAAACAAGATACATACCGAACTATACAGAAAACAAATAGCAGGAAATACCATTCTTAGGGTAGATTCATGCCACCCACAGCATCTCAAAAAGGTATCCAAAAAGGACAATTCATTAGAATAAGGAGAGTATGTATTGATCCCGAAACTTAAAACAAACACTATATGGAGTTTTTAGAGAGACTCACCCAAAGAGGTTATATAACTTATAACAAGATAAATCTAATGAATATGAGAAAAACAGTTGCTACAATAAATAGGGATTCCCTTTTAAAATAACAACAGAAAAAAAAAACATAAAAGGTTTTGTAATACATACAAGGAATCTAATATATATTGTGTCACCCAATATAGTAGTCAGTTTGGAGAAATCCAGAATATTATAAGAAAAAAACTTGGCATCTTATCACAACCCCCAATGTAAAGAAAGATATAAAATTTGTCCCAAGATAACCACCCACTATTGGGAGCAAAGTCATCAAATATGTATATAATAATGAAACTTGATGTAGTGAAAACTGGTTAACAAGAAAAGGAGTTTTTAGATGTGGAAGGCGTTGTAATGTTTGCTCGCATTGCATCACTGGTTTTGAGGCTAATTCAACATCAACAAAGTTTGTCCACCATATTAAATACAGGTTGGACTGTTGTTCACAATTTGTTATGTACCTCATAACCTGTGGGGTATGTGGCAAGCAGTACATAGGGTCCACCAGTCATAACCTGAAGGATAGGATCCCTGAACACCTCACCTCCATTGACAGAGATCCGCCAAAACCCCCTGTTGGCAAACACTTCTTCCACAAGGAAAAGAAAAAAGCACTTCTCTTTCAGGCTACTGATTTTATTCCAGCTAACAAGAGAGGGGGAGATAGATATAGACAACTCTTAGATAGAGAAGTTCAATGGATCTTCAAATTTGGAACAAAAGAATCCCATGGTATAAACTATAGATGGGATATAGATCTATATCAGGGCCTTTAAACAACTCCCTCTTTGTTGCCTATGTATAGGAATATAAACAACAATAATTAAACACATGCAGTTAGATGCAATTACCCTAGGGTTATTACTAGCTACACCTATTAAATAAAGGTTTGCATTCATATATATGTACATATATTACATAAATTGAGTTTGGTATATGTATACGCTGTGTAGGGGCTGCTCATTGCAAATGTTTAAATCAAGTATATACCCAACAATGTGTTACAGCCCTAACAATGTATTTTTTCCAAATATACATCCCAATTCAAATATGCAGTATATACTATAGCTTTGTTTGGAAACATAAGTAACAAATTCAAATTGTTACATAAATATGCTTTAGATTCATGAATTATAGTATCCTCTGGATGTACAGCTAAATACAAATAACCATATGACACCTTGTAAGTGTAGTAGAGTGGATTGTTTATGCCTACATTTATGCATATTAAATCAATATAATAGTGGTTTGCTTTTTCATGTTATGCCTCTATCCATTTAAATCATTACAAATATGAAGTAGCGCTGTTACTGATGCAATGTAAAGGTTATAATAACAACGCGATCTCTGGGTTGATGTACATTAAGTGTCTTTTAACTTATGTTTTCGTTTTATTTGTGTTTTGTCTACTTTCTTTCTTTGTATTCTGTTGCGGAAATCTTTCTGACGTTTGTGCACATCAGACTACACGAAATAGTTAATCTACATCTACAAACTCTGAATGGGCAGTTTATATTGCACTTACACCCTAAAGAATATACGTCACTATTGGATACAGACTGTTGTGGCTGCTTAAGGTAGGGAACACCTGTCCCAATCTATCTTTGAGAAAGTGCGAGATTCGCATGAAATGTGTCAGAAGACGTCATAAGCTTTACCGCTACTCCATGAGTTGTCCTTTTAAATGCATACCAATAAATGTTTTACCTTTTACTTTTCATATTAAGGTTGTGTGTGGTATTCTTTTGCAAATATTGATTGCACCTCTTTATTGGAGTTTATTCTATTTTCTTATCTATAACACTGCCTATACGTATCTGTGGGTTGGAGGAAACCACTGGGTCTGATGGTGGGGCTTTTAGGTGTGATGGGATGAAACGCCTACTCCTGATATAAGGTTTCATTTTTCATTACCTTGCCATTTTTGTGTACCTATGTGTTGTTGCGCACCTACCTCTGTTGTATAAGATATGCTAAAGCTCACAAATATCAGTGGAAAAGAGTATTATGGAGTGATGAATCCAAGTTTGATTTTTGTGTCCAATCGTCAACAATATGTGAGAAGAAGAGTTGGAGAGAGATGGAAGAATGAGTGCTTGCTGCCTTCAGTGAAACATGGTGGAGGACCTGTCCTGGTTTGGGGCTGCATTTCTGGCAGTGGTGTTGGGGATATTGTCCGAATTGATGGGATCAAATTTCTGACAGGTTTTAATTAATCATTCCATTCCTTCTGGAAAGCGCCTGATTGGGAATGGCTTTATTTTTCAGCATGATGATGATCCAAAGCACACTACTAATGCAGTGAAATAATATTTACAGCTGACAAAACACTGACAGTCATGGATTGGCTTCCACAGAGTCCAGACCTGAATATTATAGAGGCAGTATGGGATCACCTGGACAGAGAAAGAAATAAAAGACAACCTAAATCTAAAGAAGAACTCTGGGAAGTGCTGAAAGAAGCCTGGCATAATATACCAGAAAATTACTTAAAAAAACTTCAGGACAATCTGTCTGAAAGAGTTCAAGATGTGCTTAGTGCCAAGTGAGGTCACATTAAATATTGACTTTTGCCTGAAGAAGCCATTTTGTTCTGAAAATTGTGTTTATTTATATTTTGTGTACATATTTCCTGTATTTTCTGTTTGTATATTAATAAAGTGACAAAAAAATAAATATGGAAGGTCATTAAAACTTTGCTAAAACAACAAATCTAATGGTGGCCTAAGACTTTTGCACAGTGCTGTATATATAGAAAAAAATAAGAAAAAATTATTCTAGTGAAGTAAACATAGGAAATTAAAGTATTTCTAACACACCTTTGGCTTTAGCACAATATATCTATCACAGTGTCGGGTTAGCGCACCAACGATAAATAGAAAAGGCTTTCTTTATCGCGCCCCATAGAAATCTAAAAGGAAAAGGAGTTTGTGTAGTTGCAATATATGGAGTCCCGGAGTTAGCGTGGCTGAGTAGTTAGCTTGTGCACTACCTTTTTACTTTCAACTTGCAATATGCTTGCTAATCCGGCCGCACTCATTTTTTACTTTGAACGCAGTTATCGATTGAGCGGGAAAAAAAATATTGTGCATAGTGTATCACAAGAAAGCCGTGTCTGTTAAAAAAAACTGAATATAATATTTATGATTGCACTTAATGAGAGTGGATAATTATGGTGAAACCAATACTGAGCAAAAATGCCAAAATTGCCTGTGTCACTTATGAGCCAAAACTGGGAAAAACATCTTTAAGCGGTTAACACTGGTATTACAATGGCCTGTGAGCATTCTATATGCCCATGCTATTATTTTGTTGTGTAATTTGACCTGATGTTAACCCTATTTATAAGGTAGATTTAAGCTCAGTGCAAACAGGTAAGAATCAATGTATGTACCAAGCATATAGAACAACTGAATATAATAAAAATAATAGTAGCAGGGTAAGGCAATGTACCATATGATATCTAGTCATATCAGCAATCCATTTTTTGCTCTTTGCTTTTCATGACCCCATACTATTACTTCTTGATAACAATATAGCTTCCTGGCGAGCAAAGGCAATTATGGTTACTCCAGTAAACTAATATCTATATGTAGGATATTAACATACTACAAGGATGTTGACATAAATTTTATGTATAATAAAACCAAGATTGTTGTTTGTAGACCAATATAACACAAGTCACAGAATAACTAAATCCTTAAGGTATACTGAACCCAAATCTTTCTTTCATAATTCAGATAGAGCATTTAATTTTAAGCAACTTTCTAATTTACTCCTATTATCAATTTTTCTTCATTCTCTTGCTATCTTTATTTGAAAAAGAACATATCTATGCTTTTTTTGGCTCAGAACTCTGGACAGTACGTTTTTATTGGTGGATGAATTTATCCACCAATCAGCAAGAACAACCCAGGTTGTTCACCAAAAATGGGCCGTCATCTAAACTTACATTCTTGCATTTCAAATAAAGATACCAAGAGAATGAAGAAAATTTGATAATAGGAGTAAATTAGAAAGTTGCTTAAAATGTCATGGTCTATCTGAATCACGAAAGAAAAAAAAATTGGGTTCAGTGTCCCTTTAGCGAGGGGGTAACCCAGCAATGCAAAACTCCTTAATTCTAAAAGTTCTAATTTCACATGGAATTGATAGTGTTAAATTTATTTTTACCGTTAATTGATAGTGTAATTTTAAAGGGGCATTCTAGTGTATATTATGTTTGGAGTGTGTAAATGTTTAAAAAATGTTTGACATTTCCAAGTACTTTTTGGAAATACTGCTTTTTAAATTGTTTTAAACTCTGCATTCTGCAATAGGTCTGGTGCCAACTTGGAGCAACCGCTAGCATGCAGTCTCTTGACATTGTACAATACAATGCCACAAATAAAAATAATGCAGAATAATAAACGAGATTACCATTTATGGTACTTATCAGATTTAGGACATGATGATCTATAACTCTTTACTCTTGTGAAATGATCTTAAGTTGTCTCGTCAGTACAGCGAGGTCTTACAAACAATTTTATAACAGGAAATTTTAGCTTGAGAACTGTTTATCTAGCTATGCAGGGGTTGTGAAGGAGTGACACATACATTGCAATATATTGTAAAAAAAATGCCTGCAATTACTTTGTGAGATTTCACTCCTTGCTGGCAAGTTTTTAATCTTCAGGCCCTTAGTATCACCTTGTACCCACCATTCAGTGACTGCATGCGTTCCAAGATTGGCTATGGGTGAAAGTATTTTTTCACAAAAATAGCGACACTAGAACAAGGGGTCATTATCTCAAGCTGAAGGGTAGCATGTTCAGGAGTTATTGTGGAAGCATTTCTTCACAGAAAGGGTAGAAGATTTGTGGAATAAACTCTGTGGGGGACTTGCCTGAGATAAGCATAAGGCTATCATCCTACAAACGAATTAACCTTTCACTTTATAGAAATATGGGCAAACTTGTTGGTCCTATGGTTCTTATCTGCCATCAAAATCTATGCTTTATCTATAAGTGCTGATCTAATAGGAAACAAAAAATGAAAAAGCAACTTTATTTAAAAGAAAACATACTATATTACATCATAGCCCCAACATATTTAAAACTAGCAAAAGATGATTTGTGCATCTGGTATCAATACATTTTGCAACATTGATATTGTGTATAAAAATGATAATGCGAAAATGCACTATAACTGTTGCAGAAGCTAAAAAGATGATTTTTTGCTCTGGCTACACACAGCTTCATATGTTTGACTTTTTACAACTTCACCATAGGAAACACACAACCTGTATAACTATGATCTTATATTATTATAATTATTATTATTATAATTACAGTTGATCCGATCAATTGGCTAGCAAAAACATAACTGTATATATACCAAATCCATTATGTGAAGTAGGAAGTTGAATGCAAAATCTCAAAGTCATAAACAGCAATCTGTTTTGTATCTCTTTTTATTCTATACAAAATGCTTTATTTACCTTCATGCCTCCACTGAAATAATTATACAAATGCATACATTTAAAATTTAAACTATATTTCAGTTCACAGCTCAATTCATAGGAAAACTGGATACAGAAAAGCAAAGCACCAACATAATATGTCTGAGACACAATTTTAAACAAAAACACTTGTTCATTTAAGTCTCGGAGTAGAGACTGGAATTACCATCCTCTGACAGAATTTCATTAAGAGGGTCTCCCTTTTACATTGTGGTAGGGCAAAATCACCATTGTACAGTAGAAGAGAAAAAAAACTTATATTTACAATACATACACTTTACATAAATACAAGAACAACACTTACATAATATTAACTTATAACAGTGGTGCTGCTTTAATATTACATAGAAAAGCATATGTAGAGAACATAGGGAACTTAAATTGTTAGGTAATTTCCATGGAGGAAATATTTTGATTGTAATTATTAAAACTCTTTCAATAAAAAACAATGAACATTTCATAAAAGTAAAACACTTCCTTGCTTGTGCTGATGTTTTATGTTTTACAAACAATTGCTAAAATTAATACTTTTAATTGCAGTAAGAACTTCATATGTCACAATTGTATTGTTATTTTTGGTCTGCACAGGGAATCAGATACCACATACATGCTAATTCAAATAATAAAAAGTATGGTTGAATTGATTTAAACCTAGAGGAACTATACATGATAATACATAAAATGGGTTTGATTCTCATTATATATATATATATATATATATATATACACATATACGTATATAAAATAATATATATATATATATATATATACATATATAAACTGTATATATATATATATACACACACACACATATATATATATATATACACACACACATATATATATATATATATATATATCAGACAATTATTTTAAAACTTCTTCTTTTTTTTTTGCTACGTATTTATTTTAACATTTCTCTTCACAAAGATTATGTTACAAAACCAACATGAATCAACTGGGTAAGGTTAAGGCTCAGAAAGGCTCTCATCCGTTATTTGTGCTGAGCAAATTAATACTGTTTTAGATAATGGTACTTTTCTGTAAACATATTGCATTAATTACCTTTTATTCCTATGACATTTGCTGGTATTCCCCTTTTTTGTTTCCTAACCTTTACGGATGTGTTTCTAGTTTAAACTAAGCAAACACACAAATCTGATTTATTATGACCATGTTTATTTTATGTAGTATTTCATACAAAAAGTATGCTAACTGTGGTTATTTTACCCCAAACTAATACAGTTGATAAGTTTTATATCTGTTTTAATCATTTAAATTTCCAGATTGTAAAAATTATTATATCAATAAAAAGACACCTAGGTTTTAAAATGTTAGCCTAGCAACATTGCAGTAGCTATTTCATAAACTATGTAAGACAAGTAATGGAGTTTAATGTAAATTCTGAAATATATCTAATATATCTATAATATATTGTAAGGCTCAATTACAATCTTTTAAAGTGTACCATGTGAAATGTAAAACTAATTTCATGTGCTTTTGAGCTTCCTTACTGACACCATTCATATCCACTAGAAGTAGGCCTAATAGTGTAAGTTAGCCAACTAGAGTTATGTATATACGCACTTTTTAAAAAAAATCTGGTCTTCCTATATTGGAGTTGGGTAAACATATATATATAATCAGGAAGAGGAGTTTTGTGGATTATCAGAAAACAAAATATAAGTAGCCAAAGAGAAATAAGGATGATACATACAAATTAATTAATTACTGTCCAGTTTCATTTGATTTAGCTAACAAACGTCTAGATTACGAGTTTTGCGATATGAGGGGTGCGGTACTAACTTGCACGTTATTGTCACCGCTCACTTACCAACAGCGCTGGTATTACAGGTTTACAAAAACCCGGCATTAGCAGGCAAGAAGTGAGCATAAAGCAAAATTGTGCTCCATACCGCACTCCAATACCAGCGCTGCTGAAAGCTGCGGTGAGCTGGTTTTACGTGCTTGTGCAACAGCCAATAGAATGCAAGCTCAATCCTGTTGGCTGATTGGATCAGCCAATAGGATTGAAGTTAATTTCTATTGGATGATTGTATCAGCCAATAGGATTTTTTCACCTTTAATTCCAATTGGCTGATCAGCCAATCAGAATTCAAGGGACGCCATCTTGGTTGACGTCATTTAAAGGAGCCTTCATTCTGGAAGAGTCGTTGTAAGAAGAGGATGCTCCGCGCCGGATGTCTTGAAGATGGACCCGCTCCACGCCGGATGGATGAAGATAGAAGATGCCGTCTGGATGAAGACTTCTGCCCGGTTGAATGAAGACTTCCGCTGCTTCGTTGAGGACTTCTGCCGGCTTCGTTGAGGATGAATGTTGGGTCTTCAAAAACTGTAAGTGGATCTTCGGGGGTTAGTGTTAGGTTTTTTTAAGGGTTTATTGGGTGGGTTTTATTTTTAGGTTAGGGTTTGGGCACTGAAAAAGAGCTAAATACCCTTTTAAGGGCAATGCCTGTCCAAATGCCCTTTTCAGGGCAATGGGGAGCTTAGGTTTTTTTAGTTAGGATTTTATTTGGGGGGTTTGGTTGTGTGGGTGGTGGGTTTTACTGTTGGGAGGTTGTTTGTAATTTTTTTTTACAGGAAAAAGAGCTGATTTCTTTGGGGCAATACCCCACAAAAGGCCATTTTAAGGGCTATTGGCAGTTTAGTTTAGGCTAGGTTTTTTTATTTTGGGCGGGCTTTTTTATTTTGATAGGGCTATTAGATTAGGTGTAATTAGTTTAAATATCTGATCATTTCTTTTTTTTATTTTGTGTAATTTAGTTGTTTTTTTTGTAATTTAGTTAATTGAATTTAGCTAATTGATTTAATTGTAGTGTAAGATTAGGTGTTAGTGTAAGACAGGTTAAGTTTTATTTTACAGGTAAATTTGTATTTATTTTAGCTAGGTAGTTAGTAAATAGTTAATAACTATTTAGTAACTATTCTACCTAGTTAAAATAAATATAAACTTGCCTGTGAAATAAAAATAAAACCTAAGCTAGATACAATGTAACTATTAGTTATATTGTAGCTAGCTTAGGGTTTAATTCAGAGGTAAGTATTTAGTTTTAAATAGGAATTATTGAGTTATTAATAGAAGGTTTTATTTAGATTTATTTTAATTACATTAAAGTTAGTGAGTGTTAGGGTTAGGTTTAGGGGTTAATAACTTTAGTATAATGGCGGCGACGTTGGGGCGGAAGATTAGGGGTTAATAAATGTAGGTAGGTGGCGGCGATGTTAGGGGTGGCAGATTAGAGGTTAATAAGTAGTTTATGGGTGTTAGTGTACTTTTTAGCACTTTAGTTATGAGTTTTATGCTACAGCTTTGTAACGCAAAACTCATAACTACTGACTTTCACTTTACGGTATCGATCTTGGCGGTATAGGGTGTTCCGCTCAATTTTTGGCCTCCCAGGCACCGGCGCTATGGAAGTCCCATTGAAAAAAGACTTTTTGAAAGCTCCGGTAATTACGTTGCGTTACGGCCAAAAAAGTGTGCGGTGCCCCTAAACCTGCAAGTCTCGTAATACCAGCGGTAGTGAAAAAGAGCCTTAACGCTGCTTTTTCACTCATACTGCAAAACTCGGAATCTAGCCAAAACGTAGTTAATTGCAAGTGTACAATTGTGTATTTTCTACTTTCTAGTTTTTGAATTTAAAAATAAAATATGATATGCAAAATTAGGTTTTAAGATGAAAAGCTTGCTGAACTAGACAAACCGAAAAATAAACAAACCAAACAACGGTGTTGGAATTGGAATTGTGTGGGTTGTAAATGCAAAGTATATGGTGTGAAAAAAATGGCTTTTCTTATGGATTAAACTGAATCTCATTTGTTAGAATTATAATGTTGCAAAAAACAATAGGAAAAGCTCTTCTGACAGATTGGAATATAGACCTATGTTAGCTACAATGCATTCATAACAAGTACATATTTATCCAGAGAGGATATTACCCAAGGCCCTATGTGATTTACAGAGGCTTCTATGAATTATAAATGGGTAATTCAGTCAGAGAGGTTGCAAATTTAAAGGGACATAAAGTCATATTTAATCTTTCTTGATTCAGACACAGTATATATTGACTTCCATTATCAAATTTACTTCATTCTCCTGGTATAATTTGGTGAAAAGCAAAGAGTAAGAGGCTGAAAGTTTTCACAACATAGGGTCTAGGAAAATTATATACTGCTCATTTGGAATTCATAGTTATTGTATAATTTTCTTTATTATGCAGTTTAACTGTATTTAATGGTCTTTTAATAAAGAAAGATCCCAAAACAGTGATGGCTTATGGGTAATGGCTGGCATTTCTCGGAGTTCCACGGCAGTTTCCATCCTTTGCTTTCATAGCATGAAAACAACTTCTATCTCTATGCACAGCTTTTTCACCCTCAGCTCATCCTCTTTCACACACAAACAATAGATTTAAAAACAGAATGACTGTAGGCTTTGCAAGTTGGACATGCTAAAAGGCCAATTAGATGACTTAGAGGTTATATTAACTCAATTAGTGAAGGGTTTTAGGAAACTGGAGCTTTTAGTAAACATGCAGTTATTAGGTTTGTTTGTTTTTATGTTCAATGATTTAAAAACTAAATACAAATAACTTTAATGATTACATCGTAGAATGAGTCCTTCTGCTTGCAAACTGTATACCATTTTTGGTGATTACTGTTTAATTAACAAATCAAATAATAAAGTAAATAAAATAATAAACTCCAAGAACCTGTTCATTTTGAAACTGCTATGTTCTGAAGCATGATTTATTGTATAGCTTTATGACAGAAATTTATTGTGCTTTTGGAATAATATTTATAGGTTTCTTTTTTTGGGTGTGCCCAGAACTATTTTATTCTTAAACAAACGTATAGTTCTCAAACATATAAGGTTGACAGGCTCATCTGTGTTTCTAACTAAAGACAAGACATTTTTTATGTGCTATTTAGAGTTTGGCCTTTCCAGTTTCTCAGGTGGTTAATGGTTTACTAAAGAATGTCACAGATGCGACAAGAACTGATATGCATTGTTTGAAAAACATATTTAAGGGAAAAACTAGCGACAACATATTGATAGCACAAAAATCACAGCTGTCACATATTTTTTTCTAATGACAACCTCAATCATTAAAAGTGTATAAAGAAAAAAATATTGTTTTTAGGATTATACAAAGTTAAAATTAATGTCATGTTTGGAACTTAAGATATCTGTCATTTTGGGTGTTGGCAAAGGCTGGCTAGACTGACAAGTCTAGGCTAACTTAAACAGTAATCTTTTAAATAACTTTTTTATTCTGTACAGACACTTAGGGCCAGATTACAAGTGGAGCGCTATTTAGTGATTGTGCGATAATCTATTTTCCGATAGAAGTCAAAGCAGAAAAAAGTGGGAAAAAAATCCCTCTCGCCCACAAACACCAACGCATATTCTCATGTGCGCTAACCCAACATGAAAATATGAATATTTCACATTCCAATGTTCTTCACAAAGAAGAATATGTTCTATTTATTCATAAATACATATTTCTCGATATATCTGATGGTATTTTGGTACAATATATTTGTACCTTTATATAGATGATTATATATAGGTAAAGATATATACGTATATATAAATCTCTATTTATAAATACTTGGAACATATTCAGCTATGTGGAATGTGAAATATTTACAGTAAATAATACACAGTATAGCACGTTGCTAAATATGAATATTGCATAAATATGCTTTTTCATGTTTTCATCTACTTAATTGCAAAGGGCTCTAATACACTTATTAATATATCTATATATGTGTACATATGTATTTATGTGTTTATATGTGTATGTATGTCTGTAAATGCATATACACACATATAAATACATAAATATGTATACATATATAGACATCTTTAGACATGTATATGTATGTATCTCAATGTTAAAGTGAATGTAAATTTTGATGATAAAGTGCACGGTTTTTAAAAATTTGATTAAAACCTGGGGCAATTTAATTCATCAAAATTTACATTTCACTCGTGTTGTAAAAATACTTACCTTTTAATTTTGACAGCCACTGTATCGCCTCCTTCGCCCATCGCAAAGCCTCTTCCTGGGTCTAAAATGAGGAATCCGGCTTCCTCCAATCATGGTGTTGAATCAGACACTGATTCCCCTGGGGGGGAAGACGTGATTGGAGGATGACCAATTCGTCATTTGTTACGTAGGAAGAGGCTTGCCTTTCTTTTTTAACACCTCAGATGTCACATCTTTGAGCCCTTATAACTTTATTGTGTAATATTTTTTTAAAAATAATTTTTATTAGATAGTGAAATTATGAGTATAACTGTTTTTTGTAGTGTATTTTTTATTTGTTTTGTGACACTTTTTTTGTTACATGATACAGTTAACCACAGCTCTAAGGACACGCTAACCTGACGTGCATTAACTGCAATTGTGCTCAAGCAATCGCGTTTACTTTCAACTTCTAATATGAGTGCACTTTAACTTGTGCACAAACAAATGGGAAAACCCAATATCACTTGCACACAAATGTCTGTGCTCCAGTCGTAATCTGGCCCTTAGAAAGTAAGCCTTAATTTATTGAACAGTATTCTATGGCTTCATTATTCAAAAAACGTATAAGTAAGCGATGCTGCAGACCTGGTTGTACGGCCAATGAAGTTAGGAGCACAGGTTAAATAATTTGTTTGTCAACCAACTGAATGAAGGATATGGGGTAAAAAACTGTCCCCTCTTACACCCCCCATGGTAACTTGTGATCAATACCTTAGGATACTTAGGAAACTAAAGGAAATCTAAATTAAAAATTTTACTTTCATGATTCAAGCAGAGAATGTAATTAAAAAAGCAACAACTTGTCAATGTACTTATATTATAAATGCTGCACACTTTCTGAGGCACCAGCAACTATTGTCCATGTGCAAGAGTTCACAATGGATACATATATTAGTATGTGATTCGCTGATGGCTGTCACATGGAATATGGAAATTATCAAATTTGTCATTTACTCTAAAATTCAGAGTATTATTGCATTGTCTTTTTAGTATGCATTTGCTGAATATGCAATTCTTCTGTATGTAATGGTATTGCAATCTCTTAGCTATTAGAGAAGAAAGCAGTGTTTAGTGCACTGCACATTTCAAGAAAAATAAATGTTAAACATGTTTATATACTATTGCATGCAAATAAAAATCTAATAATATAATTCTAGGTTCATTCCAATATATGACAATTATTGTTTTGAAATAAGATATCAGGGACATAATCACAATAGGTTTTAACATACATTAGAAATTAAACATTTACTATTTTAATCATTTTCAAAAAATGTCCATACAATCAGGGAAGATGTTTTTTGCATATGTCTCATTTAATTGATTTTTTTAATGTAAAATGATATCAAAGGATTACATTTAATTTATATTTTATTCTTATAAATGTGTGTGTATGACTGTGTGTTCTCAGTAGAGACTAATTCAATAATACAAGCACACAAGAGAAATTTCATGACCCTTTTATTGCTTTGCTGCTCTGCACTATTTGATTTGGCAAATCAATGCTGCATTTATCTTTGGTTAGAAAAACTGTAAGCGTATTGAAATGTACTTAAACTTTTTTTGATATACTAATACTACTATTTTATTACAAGTGCTCAACAAGTGCATTAAATAATCATCAGAGAGTAAATGGTGACATTAAAAATCAATATATGTGAGCAATAATATAAACTCCTTTGTGAAGTTATTAAATTATCACATAAAATGTCTCAACTATCAATGGTGTGTATTTAAAGTTATGAGCAATAAAAAAATTATTTAAAGCAAGGATTGCCAACTGTAAGGCCTCTGTGCTAGTTTTTTATTAAAAATGTGGACATTGTAAGGAAATATCTATATGCTATTTGTAATTTTATAACCATAAATTTAAATGCACCCTTAAAGGGATACTGAACCCAATTTTTTTCTTTCATGATTCTGATAGAGCATGCAATTGTAAGCAACTGTTTAATTTACTCCTATTATCAACTTTTTTTCTTCGTTCTCTTGGTATCTTTATTTGAAAAATCAGGTATGTAAGCATAGGAGCCGGACCATTTTTGGTTTGGCACCCTGGCTAGCGCTTGCTGATTGGTGGAAAAGTCCTGTTCAACAGCTGCCGGCATTGCAGGAAACAGACAGTAATTGAAAACAACATATGACTGTCACTGCTAACTGTGGTACTAGCTGTGCTCTGATAGTGAGATACTGCTAGGAAGAACTTTACTTATGTGTTTAATCCCACCAAATACAGAGTAAGCTAAAATCAGTAAAAAATACACACCCTAGTGATTTAAAGCAAGCTACTTGAACACAGAACACAAATAATAATGTGGTTGATGATCTAAGAAAATACCTTTGTCAGTATATATAAAGATAAAGCAGAGGAACTCTGATATACAGTATATATTTACATTACTTGAAAGTATTTCTAAAATATGTTCTGTTCTAAACCAAAACTCAACCTTGAGCCTCATAAAATGAGAAACTAAAGTGGATACACTATTAGCATTGTAAAAGTGGCGTAGGAAAGATGCAAATTGCAAACAGAGACAGAAACTGGATTTTGTTTTTATAAAGTGAAGCAACATTGGCAAGTTCAAAATTTAAAAATATTAATATTTAAATATGCAAAGATCAAGTTGTGGGCTTTGTACGCCTTAAGAAATTGTACATATTGAACTCTACAATACAGCATTGTACATTGAATCGATTTATGTATTTGCTAAAGTACTATTAATACTAATAGTAATTGTAGTGCAGTTAATCTTTTGTAAGCAAAAATCTAAAAAAAATCTTCTATTGAGCAATTTTTTTTTACACATGAATGTATTCCCCCCATAAACTTCAATGAAGCGTGAAAAGTGGGAAAAAACCTAGCTCCCTTACTCCTGCGCTAACCCGATTGCGTTTAATCATGTGCGCTAATTTCACATTTCAATGTTCTTCACAAAGCAGAATATGTTCTATTTATTCTTAAATAAATATATATGATATTGTTTTTAGTAATATATATATATATATATATATATATATATATCAATAAACAAATGGCTAGCACTCACTGGTCCTTTTACTTATGTGCTTTTATTTGTGACATTTCGGGGACCGTATCCCCTTCCTCAGACCTTCTGAGGAAGGGGATACGGTCCCCGAAACGTCACAAATAAAAGCACATAAGTAAAAGGACCAGTTAGTGCTAGCCATTTGTTTATTGATATTCATTTTCTGCATGCACCCTGGCAAGCTGACTCAAGAAGTGCGAGTGCTCTCCAGTTGTCTATATATATATATATATATATACTCTAAATAAGATGTACTCAAGAATAGACACCTAAATAATAACAGAAATAAATATTGATGTCACCGCACTAACAAAGAATCAGTATGCAAATATAATTCATGTCCAGTCATATGTATGCTGAAGTGAAAACGACTTAATTAATATAAATATAGAAAAAACATATATAATGCACAATTCTGCAAGGGTGCAAATACAAAGTAAAAAACGGTATCACTGGGCATCCCCAGTCATATAAAACACTAATAGACATCAGTCCATGACAAATACACAATAAAAAAGACAATGCAATGTTTATCTGACAAATTTCAAAGTAAATCCAATTTTCCCTCACCCTGAATCATGTGACAGTCATCAGCCAATCACAAAATGTCTACAGGTATATACAGTGGACCTTTGCACATACTTCCTAGGAGCTGGAGCCTCAGAAAGTGGGAATATAAAATAATGTGCACATTTTGATAATGAAAATATATTCGAAAGTTGTTTTTTTATTGCATGCTTTATCTAAATCATGAAACTTTAATTTTTACTTAAGTGGCCCTTTAACCATTTTTACCATAGAGTTTAGCAATTCTTATACACACTCAGATGCTAATCTCAGGGCATATTTAGTAGCTGATTGGTGCTGTGTACTCTTATTTACAGGCAAGCAAGAGAAGAGCACATATGTGCCATTCAGCTTTCATAGATACTCCACAACTGTAACAGGACACACACACCATGGTGTTCAAGTTTATATTGCAAAGAATATTAAATAGTATATTGGAATTGTTCAGCCCCAGAGTGCTATTGCCTTTTATGCTCAAGATCAGTTTTACCTGCTACATACATAAAAGCAGATATTAAGCACAAAACTGTTAAAAATAGTATTTGTTGATAAGAACTGCTTAACTAAATACATCTATATTAACAATTTCTTAGGTTTGTGTTAAAAATGGCCTTCCCTATTTAGTAAATACAGCAAACTAGAAATGTTATATTTCTTCATATTGTAAATGGTCATATATACTATTAAATGTTTGTATTGTCAATAAAGTAATATAGTACATTTTGTAAAATTCCAACTGAATCGAGAAGTTTAACTGTTCTGACATTAATTTGTATACAATATTTAAAATTCAATATATACTTTAAATCTATTCATATTTTTTCATCCGTCCTATAAAATGCATGACAAGCTAAAACTGTAAAATCACATTTTTTACCCTTAATGTAAACATTGTTAATATTTAACGATTTTATCACAAAATATTTTACTCTTGATTCTATAGTGATTCTTTGTTGTGCTTTTTATTACTATATCAACTAAACAATTCTATTATTAAATTAAGTTTGCCATCAAGTTATATTTTATTGTGCATATTTCTAACCACACTCCATAGTAATAAAGCACACATGAAAGTGTAAGATGGTCTATAACAAATTGATTTAACATTACTATGGTTTGCTAGATTTTTGTAAAGTATGTTGTTTGTCACTTTTCATAGTGTAAATATTTTCCTCTAGGATTCAGAGGGGCCTATCTATCAAGTTCCTCTGAAACAGCAGTTATGAAACAGCGGTCACAAAGACCGCTGCTCCATAACCTGTCCGCCTGCATCACCGGAAATCAACCCGATCGAGTACGATCGGGTTGATTGACACCCCCTGCTGTCGGCCCATTGGCCGCGAGTCTGCAGGGGGCGGCGTTGCACCAGCAGCTCTTGTGAGCTGCTGATGCAATGCTGAATACGGCAAGCGTATTGCTCACTGTATTCAGCGAGGTCTGGCGGACCTGATCCGCACTGTCGGATCAGGTCCGCCAGACTTTGATAAATTGGGGCCAGAGTGTGCAAAAAAGTAAAACATAATAATACATATTTAAAGGGATATTAAACCCACATTTTTTCTTTCATGATTCAGATAGAGCATGCAATTTTAAGCAACGTTCTAATTTACTCCTATTATCAAATTTTCTTCATTCTGTTGGAATCTTTATTTGAAAAAGTAGGAATATAAGCTTAGGAGCCGGCCCATTTTTGGTTCAGCATCATGGTTAGCTCTTGCTGATTGGTAGCTACATTTAGAAAGTTGCTTAAAATTGTATGCTCTATCTGAATCATGAAAGAGAAAATGTGGGTTTTATATCCCTTTAAGCCTTTTAACATTACTAAGACAACGTACCTTTGCTTAAAAACTATTTTTAAGTTTTCTGAACTTCAACGTGTACTGTTGCATACATCTAATAGAAAAATTAAACAAAGACACTGTGGAAAGAAAATATTTAACAAAAGGTAAATCACAGAAATGTATAATAATGATTTATCTAATACTGAAGTTAAAACTTATTTTTTATATCTACAACTCTTTAATTGTTATGTAAAATTGTCAATTTCCTGTTCAGTTAAGTATGATATAATTTAAGGTATTAAATAATACATATAAAGTTGCAACAGTTATGACAGTAAGCAATGTGCTTGAAAATATATCTATGATATTACAATAATTATTTTCTTTAGTATTGCATTGTATGCGTTTAACATTTTACTGGCCATTTTGATTAAATAGTATAAAAATATGGTCATTGGTATTTTCATACAATTATCTAGGAAATTACACTTTATTCTGCAAATCACAATGCATATAAATACATGCATTCAAAAAGGTTTTCTAAATAACACTGTTACTGTTGTTTTTTATATCATTATTATTTCTGAACATCCAATATATTGCTTTTTTTAAAGGGAATATAAAAGGAAGTGGGATGAACAATGACATTAGCAATAAATTAAATAAAAACTGCTGTAAGATCATTTAGAATTCTTATTTGAAATGTATAGTGTAAACAGTGAGGAGGGGGTAGATCTGAAATTGCTTTATGAATAAAAGCTGGTGAAAGTTCCCTTTCCTTTCAGACAAAACCGTTCACCTTACAAGACAATTCTAACACTTAGTTTCTTAATATGAATACAACCAATGCCGTGCTTAATTTACACACAAACATGTTTCCCTTGTGCAGACTTTTTAAATTTGTTATGTAAAAGGAAAGATATGTCATAATTAATATAATCCGTATAGGAAATTCAACACGTTTTGACAAAGGCCTCCTGTGATATGGTAAAAAAATGTAATCTATGTACTTGATCAGTATAGTAAATCCTTATAGGAAAGTCATTATTGCTCTTTAGCAGCAAGAAGTGCAGTGGTTTTGTGCTCCGATTAAGCTACGTTCTCTCCATTTTGGAGAGCCATACATTGCCACTGACTGGTATATTTAAAAAAAAAAAAAAAAACACCTCTTAACTGTCTAAGTGTCCAATATGATAATGAGAAAGTGTGCATTAATAGTGGTTCGGGGAGTTCAAGACAAATAGATATTTTTTTCTGAAAAAAAAACAACAAAACATTAGGCAAGGCTGAGTCAATTCACAAACCACATACAGTACTTCACTACCGTCCCATATACGTTCACAGACATCAAGTTAAATAATGTGTTTATGTCAAAAGTTAAGGTATTTCCCTGCACCACACAAATTCATGGAAATTATGGGTAAATTCAAACCATTACAGAGGTTATTGCAAAATCCCAAAACACT
Organism: Bombina bombina; assembly: GCF_027579735.1. NCBI lineage: Eukaryota > Metazoa > Chordata > Amphibia > Anura > Bombinatoridae > Bombina > Bombina bombina. The sequence continues at coordinate 900,605,910 of NC_069501.1, read as the reverse complement.
GCTTTTTTCCGCTGTGTTGATGCTAGGTTGACGGTCACTTCTTCCTGAATATTTTCCTGCACTTGATAGCACATAAAAGGGCTCTTTTTTTTCTTTTCTGTCACTTAAAAAAACATTTTCCAATGGAAAAATGTGCTTTCAATTTAAATTTCAGAGATCTTGCAAACTATTTATACAGTATTTGAAAATTAGGAGAACTTCTTGAAAAACATCCGTCCAAATGTAATTGAAATGTACAATAAATCCTATTTAAAACTATGCATGTCAGGGCATAAAAAGTGCCTGTTTCCTTTTTATGAATGCCTCTATATTGTATTCTAGGGTGTGAATATTTAATGAATTATCCATGCCTATTGTTTATAGTTCAAAAAAATTGAGAAGCATGGCACATCATTTCCTGTTTGTTATTTCACTTTGGACATGGTGGGACATCCTACTTACAGTATGTAACACTGTGGATGTGATTCAGTCCTGCTGAATTTATTTTGGATAAGAGACCCAGCTCTTACGCTATTGAACTCATTGCAGATTTAAACCAACATGTGCCGTCGCCGATGAAGTGCTAGATGGTCTGAACGGGAAAAGCTGCGATCACAGTCAGCACATTTAAATGGCTTGACTCCTGTGTGTTTGCGGTAATGCCGTGTCAGTTCATCTGAGCGAGCAAACTTCCAGGTACATCCTTCCCACGTACACATGTAGGGTTTTTCTCCTTTGCAAAAGAAAACAGAATAAAAAAGCCAGTGTTAATTATACTCAACTTAAGCATTTGTTTAGAAAAACAACAGTTAGCAATACAGTTTCCATCACTAGGGAATATTTAGGAAGAATGTGAGGTGAAAAATTGTCTAAAAGTAACTAAAATAGCTAGCTTTTATTTTTTTATTTTCACAGAAGTACAAATTTGCCGTTATTTGTAGAGATGTTATGATGTATACCCTGTGTTTTGGAGCACGGGAGTGGGGAGATGTGCCAGATGAGATTAAAATGGCAAAACAACTACTTTAACACCAGTATGACTATCCCACAATTCTAACTATTTTAACCCTTTCGCTACCGGGAAATTTAGTAAAGAACTTGACCAAAATACCAGAGAATGTTTAGTTTTTTTACTATCACTCCATTTAAACAGAAATAGAGCCTTGCTTTTTATTTATCAAAACTATATATATATATTTAGGTAGACAACCCAAGGTATTGATCTAGGCCCATTTTGGTATATTTCCTGCCACTATTTCACTGCCAAAGGCGATCAAATAAAAAATGATCATTGTCAGTGTTGCACCACTTTATTTAAAATGAAGTGGGTGTAAATTGCTTGGTGTGACAGAAACATTGTACATTAATTTATGTGTAGATATAATTTATAATGTTTAACCTTAATGTAGCCCCAAAAGTTATCTTGATAACAATGTACAAACACTTTATATACAGTCAAGACTCCAAACAAAGCTACTGTCATGTTCTACAATAAAAGTTTGGTTTCGGTTGCATTAAACACTTTAGTTTTGTTTAACATATGTGCGGTTACTGTGTAATAAAAGAAAGGCAAACAAAGTTAGTATTCTAAACCTGTCACAGCACGGAAGTGTACAATTGAAAGGCCCTTTTTAAGTTGCTCTTAAATGCTTACCAACTAACACAAATACGGCAGTTAAATGTAATCTGGCACATATTTACAGGCACAAACAAAAAAATAAATATTTGAAAGAGTCTCATAGTAATCCAGCATTGCCCTAGTAAAGAAACAATTTATGCAGTTTTAAATAAATAGCTCTACAGATCTCCCACATCTAAAATGATTGGCACACTTCACTAAAATTCTAAGTAGCAAAATCTAGTCGCAAACAAAGTTTTGGCTCTTGGGCAGGGTGTCACATAACGCTACAGCATAAAACACTGCTAATTACATTTTGGGTCTATGCCTAAAGTGTATGCAATCATAGAATTGTACAAGAATACCTGCAGGTCAAAACACTATCATATCATTTAAATGCTTAGAAATTAAAGGGCCATGGAAACAGTTATTAAAGATGGTGTAAGTTACATTATAAGCTAATGTTGATTCATAATTAACCTTAATCACTACTTCTGAGTTGTAATATACATAATTTAAAGGACTGTATATTATTTATGAATTTATGCATCACAAATGATTCACAGCATTATAAAGCATCTGTGCTCCAAACAGAAAGGTTGAATATCATAACATCACCACTCTCCACTGCTGGGTCAGGTTCTATGTTCCATTCATTCAGCATTATCCCTATTCTTCTGCACAGCTATTTCTTGCAGTCTTTGTGCAAGCAACATCACATCGCCAACACTTGCATTGGGGAAGTGGAAACACTACATGTTTTAGTGTTAAAATACAGGAACTGCATAGGTTTAAATTATGCATAATTTAACATTGTGGGCTAATTACAAGTGGATTTCAAGAGTAGTCATCATGGGAGAATATTTATATGCACACACAGATACATAAAGTAATTACAGCAGGGCCTAGCTGCACTCTTGACTGAGATGATTATACAGTATCCCACAAAAGTGAGTACACCCCTCGCATTTTTGTAAACATTTTATTAAATCTTTTCATGTGACAACACTGAAGAAATGACACTTTGCTACAATGTAAAGTAGTGAGTGTACAGCCTGTATAACAGTGTAAATTTGCTGTCCCCTCAAAATAACTCAACACACAGCCATTAATGTCTAATCTGTTGGCAACAAAAGTGAGTCCACCCTTAAGTGGAAATGTCCATATTGGGCCCAATTATCCATTTTTCCTCCCAGGTGCCATGTGACTCATTAGTGTTAAAAGGTCTCAGGTGTGAATGAGGAGCAGGGGTGTTAAATTTGGTGTTATCGCTCTCACACTTTCTCATACTGGTCACTGAAAGTTCAATATGGCACCTCATGGCAAAGAACTCTCTGAGGATCTGAAAAAAAGAATTGTTGCTCTTTATAAAGATGGCCTAGGCTATAAGAAGATTGCCAAGACCATAAAACTGAGCTGCAGCATGGTGGGCAAGACCATACAGTGGTTTCATAGGACAGGTTCCACTCAGAACAGGCCTTGCCATGGTCGACAAAAGAAGTTGAGTGCACATGCTCAGCATCTTATCCAGAGGTTGTATTTGGGAAATAGACGTATGAGTGCTGTCCCCATTGCTGAGGTTGAAGGGGTCAGCCTGTCAGTGCTCAGACCATACGCCGCACATTGCATCAAATTGGTCTGCATGGGTGTTGTCCCAGAAGGAAGCCTCTTCTAAAGATGATGCACAAGAAAGCCCGCAAACAGTTTGCTGAAGACAAGCAGACTTAGGACATGGATTACTGGAACCATGCCCTGTGGTCCAATGAGACCAAGATAAACTTATTTGGTTCATATAGTGTTAAGTGCGTGTGGTGACAACCAGGTGAGGAGTACAAAGACAAATGTGTCTTGCCTACAGTCAAGCATGGTGGTGGGAGTGTCATGGTTTGGGCCTGCATGAGTGCTGCTGGCACTGGGGAGCTACAGTTCATTGAGGGAAGCAGGAATGCCAACATGTACTGTGACATACTGAAGCAGAGCATGATCCTCTCCTTTTGGAGACTGGGCCGCAGTGCAGCATTCCAACATGATATCGACCCCAAACACACCTCCAAGACGACCACTGCCTAGCTAAAGAAGCTTAGGGTAAAGGTGATGGACTGGCCAAGCATGTCTCCGGACCTAAATCCTATTGAGCAACTGTGGGGCATCCTTAATGGGACATTAAACACTTTGAGATAGTAATATAAAATGATAAATTGTATATAATAAAACAACTCTGCAATATACTTTCATTATTTATTTTGTCCTCTTTGCCTGTAATTCCATTCTGAAATTGTGAGCGTTTCAGTTCCTGTTAGAAATGGAGGTGCAGAACACTGTTAAATCCAGCACAACCATTGGCTGCACACTCTAGTGACCTATTTATAACTGACCCTAATTGGCCACAGCAGAGAAGGTACCACAAGTTACAACATGGCAGATCCCAGTGTTTTATAGACACTAAAACCTTACACTTATTTTGTCACTTTTTAAACAACTAATGAAACTTTAAAAAAATACATCTACATGTTAGTCATGGACTAATCTTTTCTTTGAATGCATAATTCTTTCTAGCGTGTATTTAGTGTTTAATGTCCCTTTAAACAGAAGGTGGGGGAGTGCAAGGTCTTTTACATCTACCAGCTCCGTGATGTTGTCATGGAGGAGTGGAAGAGGACTCCAGTGGCAACCTGTGAAGCTTTGGTGAACTGCATGCCCAAGAGAGTTAAGGTAGTACTGGAAAATAATGGTGGCCACACAAAATATTGACACTTTGGGCTCAATTTGGACATTTCCACATTTGGATGTACTCGCTTTTGTTGCCAACGGTTTAGACATTAATGGCTGTGTGTTGAGTTATATTGAGCGGACAGCAAATCTGCACTGTAATACAGGATGCACACTCACTACTTTATATTGTAGCAAAGTGTCATTTCTTCAGTGTTGTCACATGAAAAGATATAATAATAACATATTTACAAAAATGTGAGGGGTTTACTCACTTTTGTGGGATACTGTATATAGGTATATATATATATATACAGTGTGTATATATATATATATATATATATATATATATATATATTTATATATAGGATATATATAGTATATATATATATATATATATATATATATAGGAATTTCTATTTATAAATACTTAGAACATAAGAATTTGAAATATTTACAGTAAATACATAGTTACACCCTTTATTATATATTAATACTTTATAAATATGTTTTTACATGTTTTCCTCTATTTGACTACAATGGGCTCCAATGCACTTTGTTTATATGTGTATATATGTTTGTAAAAACATATATACACATATACTGTACATACATTTTTAATAACTTTTATCAGACAGTGTTATTATGAGTGTAACTGTACTGTTAAATTTTTGTCTCGTGTAACCACAGCTCAAAAGTCACGCTAACCAGATGAACTTTACATTCGATTGCGCTCAAGCAAACGCGTTTACTTTCAATTTGTAATACGTGTGCTATTTCTGATGCGTGTAAAGAGCCGCAAAATACCCCTTATCTCTCTAGCGATACACAGTGCTCCACTCATAATCAAGACATAATTGTATTTTCAAAATACAGTATGAAATTTCCTGCTATAAAAGAAAGAACACTATTTAACCCTTTTGCTGCTAAGCTTTTTTTTTCACCCTGGGCCAATTTTGATGGCCTTTTTGGCTACCCACACAAATAATATATTTATTTTTTCAGCAGACCCAGCAATTTCACAATATTCTATTATTATATTTATAATTCAGTATAAAACCAGGTGTGCGTCATCTCCAGAGCAGGTTTGGCTCATTTATACATGAGTAGCCCCCTTGGCAGTTTCGGGTGAATTGGTTCTCATATAAACTGTACTTCACTATTATATTTATTTTTTCTTGAGGCAAGAAGAATATACCTTGAACACTGGGGTCTTGTAAACACTTTGAGCTCATGGAATCACATTTAACACATATCCTTATTGCATTGTTTCATAGTTTGTGTGTTTTTATCACTTTTAAGTAACAAACTTTTTATCACAAGTGATCATTGTACTTTTATTGTAGTAATACAATTCAGAGAAGATTACCGTGCTATCACTGCACACTAATAGAAATCATAATACAAAAGAAGCCAAAAACACAACATTCATTTTTAAGAGCTAATTTTATAATACATTTCTTTAATGAAGGAACTCTAATACATTTCTAATGATAAAGAACCAATTGATCTCCTAAAGTAGAAATGGTTACTTTTGAAATTTCAAAAAGACCACTCTGAAAATAGTAAAAAAAAAAAAAATGTAAAATGCAGTCTAAAATGTCCAACAGATTTAACCAACTATTGGATCTGTTTTCTTTAAAAAAAAAAAAAGAAAAAAAGAAAATATAACAAATGCAAGTTTCATAAGGACACGTTTTTTAAAAGCCTAAATGACTTCTCATGTCTGACAAATAAAATATGGATGTACTATTAAATAAAACAGCGAAATGGCAATATTTTTTTATAAAATGTTGAAAGTATTTATTGATGTTTTTTTAGCTATAGAAAACTATATAAATATTTTTTTATTTCAATAAAGAATACAATGAAAGGGACATGAAATCCAATTTAATTTTAAATAACTTTCCAATTTACTTCTAGGGGTCGATTTATCATGTTCGGCGGACAAGATCCGCTGTAACGGATCATATCCACCCGACATCGATAAATGGCGACAACATACGCTGTCGGCATTTATCACTGCACAAGCATTTTGTGTGAAATACTTGTGCAATGCCGCCCCCTACACATTTGTATCGTATCCGATCGGGATGATTGCTATCTGCCACCTCAGAGGTGGCGGATGAGTTAAGGAGCAGCGGTCTTACGACTGCTGTTTCTTAACTTTTATTTCCGGTGAGCCTGAAGGCTCGCATGGAAACTACTGCATTCGCAGCTTAATAATTCGGCCCCCTAATATCGAATTTGTTTTATTGAAGAAACAGCAATGCACATGGGTGAGCAGATAACATGAGGCATATATGTGCAGCCACCAATCAGCAGCTCCTTAGCCTTCCTAAGTATCCTTTTTCAACAAAGGATACCAAGAGAATGAAACAAAATAGATAATAGCAGTAACTTGGAAAGTTGTTTAGAATTGCATGTTCTATCTGAAACATAAAAGAAAACATTTGGGTTTCATGTCCCTTTTTTACATTTCCATTAACAGAGAGATAATGTTAAAATCTTGTCAGGTCAGATTGTTTTGCCATATAATTGAAATATTGTTTAAACATAAAAATATCATCAGCCACATTCCTGAAATGAACCCATAACTATCTACATATAAGCCACACAAGCACCTATACTACATCAACTATAATCCTTTGCAGTTGTATATATTGCATTTACAGTACACACACACTTTATATGGCCAAAAGTATTATTGAGTTCAGGTGTTTCAGCCACACCCAATGCTAGTAGGTACATAAACTCCATCACAAAGCCATAACATCTCTGTAGACAAACATTGGCAGTGCAGTGGGTGGTACTGAAGAGCTCAGTGACTTAATATGGCACTGTCATGGGATGCCACCTTTGCCAAAGTCAGTTTGTGAAGCTTCTGCCTTACTAGATCTGCCCCAATCAACTGTGAGTGCTTTGACTGTGAAGTGGAAGTGTTTAGGGGTAACAACAGCCCAGGCAACAAGTCGTACACCACACAAACATGAAGAGTGGCCACCGAGTGTTGAAGCGAGTAGGGCATAAAAATTGCCAATCATCTGTTGCATCACTCATTACAGAGTTCCAAACTGCCTCTGGAAACAACAGCAGCACAATAACTGTGCATCGGGAGCTTCATGAAATAGGCTTCCATGAACAAGCAGCTGTACACAAGCCTCACATCAACATGCACAATGCCAAATGTTGGCTGGAGAGGTGTAGAGCACACTGCCAGTGGTCTCTGGAGCAGTGGAAACATGTTCTCTGGAGTGATGCATTACACTTCACTATCTGGTAGTCTAATGGAAGAATCTGGGTATGGAATATGCAGTAGAACACTAACTACCTGTTATGTTCTGTAAAGATATGTGGTAGAACAGGTGGTAAATAAGTTTAGGTACCTAGTATCCGCTATAGTAGGACCACTCAGCCTCACACCAAACCTTGGATTCACACAGATTTAACTTATAGGAATCCGGTTTTGCTCATTGAACTGAGGGTCACTACTGCAGGGTACAGAGTGAAAACGGAGCTGTCACGCAACCAGGTTACAGGATGCCTGTATTTCAACAGATAGGAGGAGTATCTATAGATAGAGTAGGTAGTTAGAATGATATTTTGGATTATGTTATCAGATATAGATTATGCAATGATAGGATAGTAACAAACGATAAGTCACTTAGTTTAGGTTCATGGTGGTCACAGCAAATGATGTTAATCAAACAGCAGTTCAAACAGAGTAGGCAATGTAACAGGCAGTTGAAGTTAATCCTGTATTTTAGTGATAGTAACAGTCATTGAATACAGTGCTTAAGTAGTTTGCTTACTTGAGAGACATAATGATATCCAAATAGAGTAATAAAATATACAGACCAATTCCTGATGGTTATTTGGAAGGCTAAGTCAGAGCCAGATGAAAACCTTACGGTATCCTGAATGCTTGTTTGTAGAAAGGACACAGCGCGGTACACGCGCTGCAGACACGCTGAGATGCCGGGTGTGACATCACAGCCACCCGGTGTAACAGTTAGGGAATTGAAAGCAGCTCCTTTGGTTCCTAAGAAACTGCAAGTAATAGAATAGGCACACCGGCACACAGCAATGAAGGATTAATGTAGGCTGCAAAGTTTCAAAGCAACAAGTAAGAAATCCCCACAGATTGAGGAAAGGCTAGGTGTCTTCAGAGAGGAGTCACATAAAGTAACCGATTCAAATTACCAAGCGAGGAGCATAGAGAGGAGGGGCCTTAAATAGGAAAAGAGGATTCAGAATTAAAGGGACAGGATTGTAATAGTGAATACCCTGACAGGACACCCCCCTCAAGGAGCCGCTCAGCGGATCAAGGACCTGGACGATGAGGATTCCTCCTATGGAACAAGGAAACCAAGCGTGGAGCCATAACATTAGTAGCAGGCTCCCAAGAGTCTTCTTCAGGTCCATAACCCTTCCAACTGACCAAATACTGAAGGTGGTTTCGAAAGTATCGAGAATCTTGAATAGAATCAATCTCGTACTCCTTCTCATCTGTCACATGAGTAAAGAAGTATCCATCGAAGATGTAGCCCTGATAGAAGCATAGGGTTTAAGGAGTGAGACATGAAATGTTGGATGAATTCTCATGGAAGAAGGTAATTGAAGAGTGACTGCATTCACATTAACAACATTCTTAATTTCAAAGGGACCCAAATAAAGTGAAGCGAGCTTTTTGGAAGGAACTTGTAATCTTATATTCTTCGTGCTTAACCAAACTTTATCTCCCACCTTATATTCAGGAGGTTTAGAACGTCGTAGATCATAGTAATGTTTTTGAGCTTTTTGAGCATCGAGTAGTAGTTGTTTAACAGTGGCGAAACCTTTCACTAAGGTATTGATTTTATCATTAACAACGGGTATAGGAGAATTTTTTGGAGTCTGAATGTCATAAGAAGGATGAAAACCGTAGTTAAGGAAGAATGGAGACATTTTAGTGGAGGAGTTGAGCATGTTATTATGAGCAAATTCAGCAGTGGAAAGGAGAGAATGCCAGTTATCTTGTTCTAGAGAACAGTAACAACGGAGATACTGTTCCAGGGCTTGATTTGTTCTCTCAGTCTGCCCATTGGTTTGTGGATGAAAAGCTGTACTTAACCTCCTAGAGATGTTGAGGGATTTACAAAGATGTTCCCAAAATCTAGAGGTAAACTGAGAACCTCTGTCACTAGTAATGGAATTTGGTAGACCATGTAATTTGACAATATGATCTATGAAAAGAGTAGCTGTTTCTTGAGCTGTGGGTAGACCTCTATGTGGCAGGAAATGGGCCATTTTAGAAAAAAGATCAACAATGACCATGATAGTGTTGAAGTTAGCAGAAGGTGGCAGATCGACAATAAAGTCCATGGCAATATCTGCCCAAGGTCTTTCAGGTACTGGAAGAGATAGAAGGTATCCGTAGGGACGTGTATGTTGATGTTTTTTAGTAGTGCAAAGAAAACATGTTTTGATGTATTGCTTGATTGTATCAGACATTTTGGGCCACCAATAATTCCTTGAGAGGATATGAAGAGTCCTATGTACGCCAGGATGACCTGCTAAAGAGGAATCATGAGCTGCTGCTAAAAGTTGATTCCTGAGATCCTTGGGTACATATAGCTGATCATGATGATAGAACAGTTCATCAGAATGTTTATTTAAATTGAGGTGTGTTATTAATGAATCCTCCTTCTGTTGCAGCTTTAGGGTCTCCAAGAAATCGTTTGTTAAACAAATGATTCTGTCCGCAGGTATCACTGAGGCAGGTGTCAAATGATCTTGTGGCTTAAGAGGTATACGAGAGAGGGTATCTGCCTTAAGATTCTTAGAACCTGGACGATAGGTGATCACATAATCAAAACGTGAAAAGAAAAGGCTCCAGCGGACTTGACGAGAAGTCAGGGTCTTGTTTGACTTTAAATACTCTAAATTACGATGGTCTGTGTAAATAGTAATTGGAAATTTTGTACCTTCCAAGATATGCCTCCAGAATTCCAATGCGGATTTGATGGCAAGCAATTCCTTATCACCAATACCATAGTTTATCTCAGCTGAGCTCATGACACGAGAGTAGAATGCAACAGGATGTAATGGCTTTTCTTGAGAGGCCCTCTGGGATAGAACAGCCCCTATTGCAAATTCAGAAGCATCAACCTCAAGCGTAAAATGACAACTGGGATCTGGGAATTGCAAAATAGGGGCTGAAGTAAATTTATTCTTGAGGGTAGTGAAAGAGTCCTGAGCTTTACTATCCCATGAAAACCTGATATGTTTCTTAGTTAAAGTTGTTAATGGTTTAACAATATGTGAGAAATCTTTAATGAATTTTCTATAAAAATTTGCAAAACCAAGAAACCTCTGGACATCTTTTTTACATGAGGGTACTGGCCATTTGAGTATAGCTTCTACTTTACTGGTCTCCATAGTAATCCCAGTAGGAGAGATACAGTAACCCAGAAATGAAATAGAGTTAGTATTAAATATACATTTCTCTAGTTTAGCGTAGAGATGATGTTGTCTTAAACGAGATAGAACTAATTTTACATGTTTTAAATGATTTTCATAAGTGTCTGAATAGACAAGAATGTCATCTAGATAGATAACAATACATACATCCAGAAGGTCGTGAAAAACATCATTTATGAAGCACTGGAAAGTGGCTGGGGCGTTGCAAAGCCCAAACGGCATTACTGTGTATTCGTAAAGTCCGTATCGTGTACGGAAAGCCGTTAACCACTCATCCCCTGCTCTCATCCTGATTAAATTGTATGCACCCCTAAGATCGAGCTTGGTGTAGATGGTGGCACCCTGAAGGCGCTCAATTAGTTCAGGAATGAGAGGCAGGGGATATCTGTTTTTCTTAGTACATTTATTCAGTTGTCTGTAATCTATAATGGGGCGTAAACTGCCATCTTTATTTTTCACAAAAAACATAGCAGCACCTGCAGAGGAAGTGGATGGACGTATAAACCCTTTTTTCAAGTTTTCGTCTAGATATTCCTTAAGGTGTGCTAGTTCAGGTTGGGACAAAGGATATATATGACCATATGGAATGGTGCAGTTAGGAATGAGATCAATAGGGCAGTCATACTTCCTATGTGGTGGAAGTGTGGCTGCCTCAACCTTATCAAAAACATCAGCATATTCTTTGTAGCAATCTGGTAATGTCTCTACATTAATATGACAAAGTGTATGAGAATCAGTGCAGAATTGCTTGCAGTACTGAGAATCAAAAACTACAGTAGAGTCTGTCCAAGAAATAGTGGGGTTATGCATAGACAACCACTGAATACCGAGTATCATAGGGTAGACAGAACTTGGTAAAACATCAAAAGATATTAACTCAGTATGCCCTGAGTCTGAAGTAACCTTAAGTGGAACTGTATGGTGTGAAATAGGACCAGAACTAAAAAATGATCCATCAACCAAACGGATGGCTAGTGCAACACTCTTTTTTATTAGTGGTATTTTGTGCTTATCAACAAAAACTAAATCTATGAAATTCCCAGATGCTCCAGAGTCAATTACGGCCTGTACGTCTATCTTCTGCTGATCCCACTGCAACGAGAGAGGGATTGATAAATGAAGCAAATTATTATTAACCATATTAACATTGTGCTTAAATCTCACTCTCTTACCCTTCTTTTGACGAAGGAGAGATGGGCAATCCCTTACGCCATGATCCTTTTCGGCACAATAGAGGCACAAATTAAGCAGTTTGCGTCTGGCTTTCTCTTCAGGCTTTAGAGGGCCTCTAATCACAGCAACATCCATGGGTTCATCAACATTCTTGGTAGCATGGGTAGGAAGATTTATATGATAGGGAGTGTATTTCTTAGGAGTGATGTCAGTTATGGATTTTTCATATTTCCTTTCCCTGAGTCTCCGGTCAATACCAATACATAAAGTCATGAGATCCTCAAGAACATCTGGAATGATACCTCTAGCAAGTTCATCTTTTAATGAGTCACTGAGGCCCATGCGAAATTGATTTTTCAGAGCTGGGTTGTTCCATAAAGTGTCAGGAGCCCATCTTTTAAAGTCTGTTATGTATTCCTCTACCATCCTTTTCCCTTGGCGTAAGGATCTCAAAGCTGTTTCAGCAGTATTCTGCTTGTTATGATCCTCATATAAAAGGGACATCGCAGAAAAGAAAGAATCAAGAGAATTTAATATGGGATCATCAGTCTCATAGAAAGTGTTGGCCCAAGATTTAGCTTCTCCACGCAAAAAAGAAATCACCGTCAAAACTTTAATTCTGTCAGTAGGATAAGACCTAGGTTTTAAAGTGAACATAAGAGTGCAAGAATTTCTAAAGTCTCTGAACATGGACCTGTCCCCAGAGAATTTCTCTGGCGGACTTACAACAGGCTCCGGTGTAAACTCAGAAGTAGAAGGTTTAGTTGTCATATGCTCCTTAATAAATTTTCTAATATTCTGGTTCTCAATTTGTATCTCTCTTAAACCCTGTAACATACTATCCATACTTTGTGCTAGAGAACCCACTCTATTGGAAAGCTCATTCAACTCCATGATAGTGGATAGAGGTACTTTTATTTTTTAGGCTTGGTAATATGTTATGTTCTGTAAAGATATGTGGTAGAACAGGTGGTAAATAAGTTTAGGTACCTAGTATCCGCTATAGTAGGACCACTCAGCCTCACACCAAACCTTGGATTCACACAGATTTAACTTATAGGAATCCGGTTTTGCTCATTGAACTGAGGGTCACTACTGCAGGGTACAGAGTGAAAACGGAGCTGTCACGCAACCAGGTTACAGGATGCCTGTATTTCAACAGATAGGAGGAGTATCTATAGATAGAGTAGGTAGTTAGAATGATATTTTGGATTATGTTATCAGATATAGTTTATGCAAGGATAAGATAGTAACAAACGATAAGTCACTTAGTTAGGTTCAAGGTGGTCACAGCAAATGATGTTAATCAAGCAGCAGTTCAAACAGAGTAGGCAATGTAACAGGCAGTTGAAGTTAATCCTGTATTTTAGTGATAGTAACAGTCATTGAATACAGTGCTTAAGTAGTTTGCTTACTTGAGAGACATAATGATATCCAAATAGAGTAATAAAATATACAGACCAATTCCTGATGGTTATTTGGAAGGCTAAGTCAGAGCCAGATGAAAACCTTACGGTATCCTGAATGCTTGTTTGTAGAAAGGACACAGCGCGGTACACGCGCTGCAGACACGCTGAGATGCCGGGTGTGACGTCACAGCCACCCGGTGTAACAGTTAGGGAATTGAAAGCAGCTCCTTTGGTTCCTAAGAAACTGCAAGTAATAGAATAGGCACACCGGCACACAGCAATGAAGGATTAATGTAGGCTGCAAAGTTTCAAAGCAACAAGTAAGAAATCCCCACAGATTGAGGAAAGGCTAGGTGTCTTCAGAGAGGAGTCACATAAAGTAACTGATTCAAATTACCAAGCGAGGAGCATAGAGAGGAGGGGACTTAAATAGGAAAAGAGGATTCAGAATTAAAGGGACAGGATTGTAATAGTGAATACCCTGACACTACCAGAATGCATAGTGCCTACGGTAAAGTTTGGTGCAGGAGGGATAATGCTATGGGGCTTCTCAGGGTTTAGACTAGGCCAATTAGCTCCAGTAATGGGTCATCTTAAAGGGATATGAAACCCAAAAAATGTATTTTGTAAATTAGACAGAGCATACAATTTTAATAAAGTTTCCCATGTACTAATGAACTTTGCTTACTTCCCATGATATTATTTGTTGAAGAGATACCTAGGTAGGCATCTGGAACACTACACAGCAGCAAATAGTGCTGCTATCTAGTGCTCTTGTAAATGGATAATATTCTTTCAAAACTGATGCCCTATAATGCTCCAGACATGTGCTCGCTCCTGAGCTTACATCCCTGCTTTTCAACAAAATATATCAAAAGAACAAAGATAACTTGATAACAGAAGTAAACTTGAAAGTTGTTTAAAATTGCATGCTCCGCTTCTGGGGGCCAATACAATACTGGCATCACCAAAATGTACTTACTCAAATGGGAAGTCATCAGTACCAAATTTCATACATTATTGAAACTATTCACATTACTTGCTAGACTTTACATACTCACCCTTTGGCGCACCGGGAAACCCTCAACTTTGACGCAATTTAAACGTTATTTATATAAACATTGATTTGTTGAACAATACAATACTATCTTAGACATGGAAAATAGACCTCCCCTTTTTACGTAAGTGGAAACTGCTTTTGAGTACCCTGCCTCTACAGCAGCAGCACCAAATTCTTAAGCCATTTGCGCAGCATTAAAATTATGCTATCCGCAGTCCGGAGGGGTGAATGGGCGATACTATATGACACACTGGTACCCTCCGATGAAAATCATACACCGGAAGAAATTCTTATTGAGAAGTTTTTTTGACCTGTTATACAATCTCCCTCCCTCCTCCTACCTTTTTTTTGTGTGTGTCTCCCCTCTCTCATATGCACATAATTCAGACAGGATTTTAATAAAAAATATGGGTATTATTATAGTCCGGGAAAGAAGCTAATTTAGATTAGGCAAATTGGTTATTGTTGATTACTTGTTACGTTAAGTTAAGAATGAGAAAATAGAAAAGAGACTCATATAGGTACATAAAATTGCACTACCAAGGTCTTCCTCTGCTCTCTATAACTCGACATATCTCATATAAACAGATTAGTAAGCTCTTGAAATACATCATGATATCTATATTCACTTTTCTAACAACGTATATGGTCATGGTATTGTTACCATTTATTATTGACACTTCTGTGGACTGGACATTTGAAAGCATATTATGTATAGTCAAAAAGACCATTAAAGACAATTGCCCACCAGATGGAATATGGAATTATGGGGGAAAAAAGTCTGCCAGTCCAAGCAGACCACTTTATCTTGTATGATGTGAATTTCATTTTGCAAAGATCACTGTGAATTTACAATGTATAATGTATTATGAATGTACTATTATGTGTCTTCTCTAATAAAAAGTATTAAAAAAATGCATGATTTATCTGAATCATGAAAGAATAAATTTGGGTTTCATGTCCTTTAAATGGATACAAATAAAATTAAATGCTTTAAAATGTATGGCAAGAGTTTGGGGAAGTACCTTTCCTTTTCTAGCCTGACTGTGCCCCAGTACACAAAGTGAGCTCCATGAAGAAATGGTTTAATGAGTTTGGTGTAGAGGAACTTGAGTGGCCTTTACAGAGACCATGACCTTAACCCCACTGAACTCCTTTAGAATGAATTGTAATGCTGATTGCAATGCAGACCTTCTTGTCCAACATCATTGCCTTACCTCACAAATTATCTTTTGGCTAAATGGGAAGAAATTCCCACAGACACACTCCAAAATCTTGTGGAAAGCCTTCTCTAAAGAGGTGAGGGGGGGGGGGCTGGACTCGGGGGGGAATGGGACTCCATATTAATGCCCATGTTTTTGGAATGGAATGTCCAACAAGCTCATATAGGTATGATGGTAAGATGTTCACATACTTCTGGCAATATAATATGGCCAATAAGTAGCAAAAGGAAATTTAGTTCTTTAGCCAACATTTACACAAGTGAAACCAGTTATGTAAACAGGCTGAATATGCAAAGTATTTTCAGCAGACAACTTCTGTGTTTAGACGATGCATAGAGAAGTTTGAGAGCTTGGTCTTCTCATTCTGAAACTTCTCCAATCACTTTTTTTTATAGGCGGATTACATTATTATAAACATTATAAACAAAATTTGTTAAAAATACTCAAGTAAGGTCATTTTAAGCATTATATGGTCAGTCAGCTCTGTTTAGTTTAGCCTAGTCAGTATCCAAAATTGTTCATCTCAAATATACTAAAACAAAGTTAGATATAACATTTATATAACTTCCAAATTCAATAAAATCCAGGATTTTATACCTCCTGAAATTTGTATCCATTTCATTCCAATCTAGCACTAAAAACAGAAAAGCAAATCTACAATTACATGTTAAACCTTTTCTGTTCATTATATGAAAAGTCAACCAGAAAAAGGTCAAAACTTCTTTTTTATAGTTTGCTAATTTAACGACAGCATCATTTTTAAAAAATATTATTACATGTATTACGTTGTGAACTTTTTATTTAGTGGGCATTACATTCTAGTAAATTCTTATTTTATTCTAAATTTGAAGAATAAAGTAAATAATAAATAAATATATACAATTCAGCATTCTATTACATTTATATAATTTATTTATTACATAAAACAACAAATAACATCAAATTTAATATAGGGGTTGATCATGAATTATAGTTTGATAAATATCTGTTTGTTAACAGTTACTGATGAGTCGTTTTTAATGTTAAAGGGACAGTAAAGTCAAAAGTAAACTTTCATGATTCAGATAGGGCATGCAACTTTAAACAACTTTCCAATTTACTTTTATCATCACATTTGCTTTGTTCCCTTGGCAGTATTTTTGAAAAGCTAAACCTAGCTAGGCTCAAACTGATTTCTAAACAGTTGAAAACCGCCTCCTAGCTCAGAGCATTTTGAAAGTTTTTCACAGTTAGACTGTGCTAGTTCACATGTGTCATATAGATAACATTGTGCTCACTCCCATGAAGTTATTTAGGAGTCTTCACTGACTACACTGCATGTCTGTCAAAGGCACTTAGATAAGGAGGCTGTCTGCAAAGGCTTAAATACAAAGTAATCACAGAGGTAAAAAGTATATTAATATAACTGTGTTGGTTATGCAAAAACGGGGAATGGGTAATAAAGGGATTATCTATCTTTTTAAATAAGAACACTTTTGGTGTAGACTGTCCCTTTAACACAATCACAATACAATTGATAGCACATTTCTCTGGATCAGTTTGGTGAAAATGCCCCCCCCCCCCTACTAAATATGTGCCACTCCTACTTTAAAGTGAAAGGTTAGATTCTCCTAAATGTTAGTAATTTTATCTATGGAAAATTACCTGCATTTTCAGATTGTGCAGTCTGTTTATCTACATATTTCTATACCTACTGGACCAATATATAAGCCAGGATTGCATGACAGATTTGGTTGAAATATGGAAAAACTAAAACCAATGAGAGAAAATAAAAAGCTACTCTATATCAAAATTCATGCAGAACTGTTCAGCAGGTTTGGGCTGTAGGTGTGGCTAAAGTCTCTCAGATTCACATGATGCAAATAGGAATTAAAACATGAAAAGAGAAACACATAATATATCCAGATTATGTAGGTCATAAAAGAAGAAAAACAATTAAAATGTCATCATACAAAAGTACTATGCATATATTTAGTTAACTTAGACTGATTAATTATGCAATTAACATATGATTCATGTGTCTAAAATATTTTCAAAAATAAATAATTTTATATTACAGTTGCTATAATGTATAGCACAAATGTATTTAACATCTAAGGATACAATGTAACAAATTCAATTTTATTTATATCCCCCCTACAGAAAGAACATAAGCACATTTTCTTAGTTACTTAGCTACTGACATTCTACTGACATTATTATCAGGTATTTGTAGAGCGCCATCAGATTCCGCAGCGCTATAAACATAGGCGGTATACAAGGTAACATTTGCACTGTTGTAGTCGGCTCTTATACTGTATATATATAATAGCGAAAAATAGAAGGCCCTCACTGGGTCTTATCCAAAATAATTATTCAATTAGTTTTGTGACGTTTCAGTGTCACCCCCGTTTTAAAACAGATATATCTGTTTGAAAACGGGGGTGACCCTGAAACGACATGAAACAAATTAAATAATTCTTTTGGGTAAGACCCAGTGAGGGCCTTCTATTTTTCGCTATTGTATGGTACTTTAATGTGCACCCTGGGCAGAACAGGCAGATCTGGCTTACACTAAACTTTACAGACGCGTTTCAAAGGCGTTATCTCTTTACAGCCTTCTTCCTCAGATGATCTTCTGAGGAAGAAGGCTGTAAAGAGATAACACCTTTGAAACGCGTATTTGTATTTATTTTTCATGCACATGGCCACATGAGATAAAAACATCGGCAAAGACATTGGCAAAGTCCTATCAGCTGTTACATATATCCCTAGAAGACGGATAAAGTTTCTACTAGCACTACGCGACACTTACCTCATACTGATTGAGGTTAAGGAGTGTAAGTAGATACCCTAAGGGGAACTTGTACTCCGATCACTGGGGATTTCTGTTCTAATCTATCTACTCTATATGGGGCATCGTTTTGGTTTTTACATCACCTTGCTAATCTGGAACTGTTAATATCCTGCTCACAAATAACTGCTCACATATAACTATCATTGAAGCTTATGACATCTTAAGAGACTTTTTCTTTCAGTTATTTTTTTGTTGTTTTTTAAGTGTATTTTTTATGTTATCTATGTATTTCGTACATCATTGATATTATTTGGTTTATTATAATTTGTATTTTTTTCCCTAATTAGGTTGATTTAGAACTGCATTGCAATTTTATTCTTATGTGTAGTTTATTTTGCATTAGCATATTTAACTTTGTATTGTTATAACTACACACACATTTGGGTGCATATTTTTGAATCGGTCTGTACAATTTTTATCTAAGCAATCTATCTATTGTATACTGTAGTGTACAGACTGGGAACCCTTTCTATTAATGAGGGATATAGACAGGTTACCATAAGACCTCCTATACTTTAAGTCAGAACTCTTCATCAGGAGGAATTCCTTCAGACATACTATTTATAATTTATATTACATATACCTTCACTAGCTGCGCCCTTTTTCATCAATCTTTTCTCTTTCCTGTATATTTACTCTTATCAAGGCTGGTGGGTGTGAGGACCCACCAGCCCTGATAGATAAGGGCAGCATCTGTTCACTATTTCCATCTATCCTTAGGGTTCTTTATTGCGCCAAATGCACATCACTTCTTTTTATATATATATAGACATAAAATAGATAAAACAAAGGAATACAGGAGGAAGGCCTTGAGCACGTTAATTACCTCTTATGTTGTGCATGAACAGGGCTTGTCCCACTGTCCCTAGTGAGGCCATAAAACCAAATTCTATAAGTTAGGTTTTTCTTCAAAATAGTTGAGGTAATTTGCAGCATTTTGAAAACATTACAGAATTAGTTTTTTCACCTCTCGGAGCATATAATGGGCACAAGTTTTACAGAAAAAGTAAAAGGTGGTTATGCCCATCTAAGCTTTACAAACTGTTAAACAATTACAGAAGTAAAAAAAGATATATAAGCATTTAACAGTCTTGTCCAACAATAAAATGATAGGCCTAGATTACAAATGGAGCGCTATTGATAGAGTAGGGTTCTCTATCAATTTCACTGGACCGCGCAAGGATTAGTGCATAATTTGGCATTAGATGTCCATGGTAAAGAAGAATTTCCAGAGAATGTTTACTGTGACCAATATCCCTTTAGCGCAGCCTATACTATCAATGAATAGCGCAACTCATAACAATGCTAAAAAAGTTACTGCAACTTGAGACCTGAAATAAAGTGTTAGGGCTACAATAAAAGTTTAACAAAATACATGGAAAACATATTACAATAAAGTATTACACTCAAACATTCAAATATTTACATATTAACTGCAAGTTATTATTATTGAAATAAATATATAAAAATGCATATGTTATATGTCAAGGTGTTTGAATGAGAAGAGCTCAGAGGTGTGTGTGTGTGTGTATATATATATATACAGTGGGGCAAAAAAGTATTTAGTCAGTCACCAATTGTGCAAGTTCTCCCACTAAAGAAGATGAGAGAGGCCTGTTATTTTCATCATAGGTATACCTGAACTATGAGAGACAAAATGTGGAAACAAATCCAGACAATCACATTGTCTGATTTGGAAAGGATTTATTTGCATATTATGGTGGAAAATAAGTATTTGGTCACCTACAAACAAGCAAGATTTCTGTCTCTCACAGACCTGTATCTTCTTCTTTAAGAGGCTCCATTGTCCTCCACTCATTACCTGTATTAATAGCACCTGTTTGAACTTGTTATCAGTATAAAAGACACCTGTCCACAACCTCAAACAGTCACACTCCAAACTCCACTATGGTGAAGACCAAAGAGCTGTCGAAGGACACCAGAAACAAAATTGTAGACCTGCACCATGCTGGGAAGACTGAATCTGCAATAGGCAAGCAGTTTGGTGTGAAGAAATCAACTGTGGGAGCAATAATTAGAAAATGGAAGACATACAAGACCACTGATAATCTCCCTCGATCTGGAACTCCATGAAAGATCTCACCCCGTGGGGTCAAAATGATCACAAGAACGGTGAGCAAACATCCCAGAACCACACGGGGGGACCTAGTGAATGACCTGCAGAGCGCTGGGACCAACGTAACAAAGGCTACCATCAGTAACACACTACGCCACCACACGCAGTGCCAGACGTGTCCCCCTGCTTAAGCCAGTACATGTCCGGGCCCATCTGAAGTATGCTAGAGAGCATTTGGATGATCCAGAAGCGGATTGGGAGAATGTCATATGGTCAGATGAAACCAAGGTAGAACTGTTTGGTAGAAACACAACTCGTCGTGTTTGGAGGAGAGAGAATGCTGAGTTGCAACCAAAGAACACCATACCTACTGTGAAGCATGGGGGTGGCAACATCATGCTTTGGGGCTGTTTCTCTGCAAAGGGAACAGGATGACTGATCCGTGTACATGAAAGAATGAATGGGGCCATGTATCGTGAGATTTTGAGTGCAAACCTCCTTCCATCAGCAAGGGCATTAAAGATGAAACATGGCTGGGTCTTTCAGCATGACAATGATCCCAAACAAACCGCCTGGGCAATGAAGGAGTGACTTTGTAAGAAGCATTTCAAGGTCCTGGAGTGGCCTAGCCAGTCTCCAGATCTCAACCCCATAGAAAACCTTTGGAGGGAGTTAAAAGTCTGTGTTGCCCAGCGACAGCCCCAAAACATCACTGCTCTAGAGGAGATCTGCATGCAGGAATGAGCCAACATACCAGCAACAGTGTGTGACAACCTTGTGAAGACTTACAGAAAACATTTGACCTCTGTCATTGCCAACAAAGGATATATAACAAAGTATTGAGATGAACTTTTGATATTGACCAAATACTTATTTTCCACCATAATAATGTGATTGTCTGGATTTGTTTCCACATTTTGTCTCTCATAGTTGAGGTATACCTATGATGAAAATTACAGGCCTCTCTCATCTTCTTAAGTGGGAGAACTTGCACAATTGGTGGCTGACTAAATACTTTTTTGCCCCACTGTATATACTGTATATATCTGTGTGTGTATATATATATATATATATTTGTGTATATATATGTATATATATATATACAGTTGTATGCAAAGGTTTAGGCACCCCTGACAATTTCCATGATTGTCATTTATAAATAATTGGGTGTTTGGATCAGCAATTTCATTTTGATCTATCAAATAACTGATGGACACAGTAATATTTCAGTAGTGAAATGAGGTTTATTGGATTAAAAGAAAATGTGCAATATGCATCAAAACAAATTAGACAGGTGCATACATTTGGGCACCCTTGTCATTTTGTTGATTTGAATACCTGTAACTACCTAGCACTGATTAATTGGAACACACAATTTGTTTAGTGAGCCCATTAAGCCTTGAACCTCATAGACAGGTGCTTTCAATCATGAGAAAATGTATTTAAGGTGGCCAATTGCAAGTTGAAGAGTGGCAACATGTGGGCCTCAAAACAACTCTCAAATGACCTGAAAACAAAGATTGTTCAACATTATGGTTGCAGAGATTTAAGCTGTCAGTGTCCACTGTGAGGAACATAGTGAGGAAATGGAAGACCACAGGCACAGTTCTTGTTAAGGCCAGAAGTGGCAGGCCAAGTAAAATTTCAGAGAGGCAAAGGCAAAGGATGGTGAGAATGGTCAAAAACAGGCCACAGACCACCTCCACATACCTACAACATCATCTTGCTGCAGATGGTGTCACTGTGCATCATTCAACAATTCAGCGCACTTCCCACAAGGCGAAGCTGTATGGGAGAGTGATGCGGAAGAAGCCTTTTCTGCACACACCACAAACAGTCGCTTGAGGTATGCAAACGCACATTTGGACAAGCCAGTTTCATTTTGGAAGAAGGTGCTGTGGACTGATGAAACAAAGATTGAGTTATTTGGTCATAGCAAGGGGCGTTATGCATGGCGGCAAAAGAACACAGCATTCCAAGACAAACACTTGCTACCCACAGTAAAATTTGGTGGATGTTCCATCATCCTGTGGTGCTGTGTGGCCAGTGCCGGTACTGGAAATCTTGTTAAAGTTGAGAGTTGCATGGATTCCATTCAATATTAGCAGATACTTGAGAATAATGTTGAGGAATCAGTCACAAAGTTGAAGTTACACTGGGCTGGATATTTCAACAAGACAACTACCAAAAACACTGCTCAAAATCTACTATGGCATTTATGCAGAGGAACAAGTACAATTTTCTGGAATGGCCATCCCAGTCCCCAGACCTGAATATCATTGAAAATCTGTTGGGTGATTTGAAGCGGGCTGTCCATGATCGGCAACCATCAAACCTAACTGAACTGGAGATGTTTTGCAAGGAGGAATGGTCCAAAATACCTTCATCCAGAGTCTAGACACTCATTAGAGGCTTTAGGAAGCGTCTAGAGGCTGTTATTTCTGCTAAAGGAGGCTCTACTAAATATTGATGCAATATTTCTGTTGGGGTGCCCAAATTTATACACCTGTCTAATTTCGATTTGATGCATATTGCACATTTTCTCTTAATCCAATAAACCTCATTTCACTACTGAAATATTACTGTGTCCTTTAGTTATTTGATAGATCAACATGAAATTGCTGATCCAAACACCCAATTATTTATAAATGAAAATTATGGAAATTGTCAGGGGTGCCTAAACTTTTGCATAAGATTGTATATATACATACATATATATGTGTGTGACAATATGTATATATTTTAATGTGTATCTATATATGCATACATAATACATACACATGTATACACACACATATATATGTATATAAAGTGAGAAAGTGAGGAAACAAAAGCCAAAGAAAACCTAGAAAGAAAGACTAGCCCTAAAAAAAACTCCAGCAAAGGGAATATATCGTCATCAAGCAGTCCGACAAGGGGGCCTCCATTGTGGTGTTGGACAAATCCTATTATATAATGGAGGCTGAAAGGCAACTATTTGACAATAATGTTTATACCAGGTTGTCTGGAGATCCCGCACAGCACTTTGGAGTCCTTCTTTTGGATTTGTTAGATGACGGCAAATACCTGGGTTTAATTGATGATGAGACTTTTGACTATCTCTATGTTAAGTACCCAGTGGTTCCAATATTCCATCACCCCCCCAAGGTCCATAAGTCCTTTGAGGGGGTGAAAGGAAGTCCTATTGTCTCAGGTATTGGATCACTCTTTGAGAATTTATCTAACTGGTTGGAATCACTATTACCACCTCTGGTCTATAAGTTACCCTCGTTCCTAAGGGACACAAAGCATCTCTTAAAATTGATGACTGATCATACTTGGAACACAAACATGGGCTGGCTTACTGTTGATGTGGTTGGGCTGTATTCAGCCATTCCATATGATAAAGGGCTAGAAGCTACTAAGTTCATGTTGGATAAATTCAGCAACTACAATGCTGACCATAAACAGTATATCATGAGAGTGTTAGACTTCTTGTTAACACACAACTATTTTAAATTCACAGAAAGTTTCTATCTACAACAAAGAGGGACAGCTATGGGGCAAAATTTGCTCCAGCAAATATTTTCATGGGTTGGTGGGAGCTAACGCACCTATATCCTATATTCTTACATCTTACAGCTATAAGCGGTATAAGCGGTATATAGATGATCTCATTTTTGTGTGGTCTGGTTCTTAAGAAGACTGTGAAGCTTTCATCCATTACCTTAATGATAACGAGGTTGGTTTGAGCTTCACCTCATCTCTTGATAAAATCCAAACCCCATACCTTGATGTTACTCTGACAGGACTGCCCAATGAGAACAGGGTCAGTACATCACTATACATCAAGCCCATAGCATCTAATACCTTTCTGCATGCAAGAAGCTGTCATCCCAAACACATCAGTTATGGGCTAGCCAAAGGTCAGTTCCTAAGATTACGACGGAACTGTTCCGAGGATGACAGCTTCTCGCATGAAAGTGAAATCCTCACACACAAATTCTTAGAGCGTGGATACAATAAAAGTACGGTACTCAGAGCTCTTAATGATGTAGCGCAGAAGGATAGATCAATTATGCTTGAAAACGTGAGTAAGCACAAGGCAGCAAGAGATAAGCCCACTTTTGTGACTACATACAGTTCACAATATTACTCAGTGTGCAAGATTCTGCAAAATAATTTGCCAATCCTTTTGGCAGATGACAACTTGAAGGAAGAGATAAGGGAAGGCTGTTTTGTGTTCCAAGG
Source organism: Bombina bombina (assembly GCF_027579735.1). Lineage (NCBI taxonomy): Eukaryota > Metazoa > Chordata > Amphibia > Anura > Bombinatoridae > Bombina > Bombina bombina. The sequence continues at coordinate 900,581,134 of NC_069501.1, read as the reverse complement.
TGCAATGCAACAATCAGGAACCAAGTATCACCCTCAATGCTAAAGAAAACAAAACACAAGAGTAGCTGTTGTCACAGAAAGGGCATTTCAAATGTGGTAACAGTACTTGCAAGGCCTGCGGTCATGTTAATGTAGGCAAGACTTTTCAATCAATGGCCACCCAGAGAGTGTACTCACACCTCCAATGTACAAACTGCAGGTCCACATTTATTTTTTATCTGATCACGTCTCAAGTGTGACAAACAATATGTGGGATGCACCTCTCGTGAAGCTAGAGAGAGGATATGAGCTCACCTCAATGATATTGAGCGTGGCCACCTTGCCACAGGGGCTGCACAGCATTTCGTTGAAGAACATTGTAAGGATGTGAGTGGTTTCTCTTGGATGGTCATTGACCAAATTCCTAAAAAAAACGAGAGGAGTTGATAGATCGAGAGAGCTCCTTAAAAAGGAGGTCTTCTGGATTTTTACCCTATGGACAAGACAACCCTCTGGTCTCAACATAGAGACTGACTTGATCAACCATTGGTAAATTGAGCTGAACGCAATCCTTAAAGGGACAGTAAACACCAGACTTTTTGTTGTTTAAAAAGGTAGATAATCCCTTTATACCAATTCCCCAATTTTGCACAACCAACACAGTTATAATAATATACTTTTTACCTCTGTGATTACCTTGTACCTATGCCTCTGCAAACTGCCCCCTTATTTCAGTTCTTTTGACAGTCTTGCATTTTTAGCCAATCAGTGCTGACTAGGTGCTTCAAGTGCCTGAGCTCAATGTTATCTATATGACACACATGAACTAACACCCTCTAGTGGTGAAAAACTGTCAAAATGCTTTCAGATTAGAGGCAGTCTTCAAGGTCTAAGAAATTAGCACATGAACCTCCTAGATTTAGCTTTCAACTAATAATACCAAGAGAACAAAGAAAAATTGGTAATAAAAGTAAATTGGAAAATTGTTTAAAATTACATGCCCTATTCAAATAATGAAAGATTTTTTTTTACTTTACTGTCCCTTTAATCTAGCAGCTGGGATTGGAAATGTTATAACAAACTAAACCAGAAGTTCACTTTATTTTATCTTAAGTGTAGCTCTCTTTACCAATAAGGTTTCTCTATTCCAATCTCATGGAGACTTAAACAGTTATGTACAGTTTAATTCTAAACATTTTCTAATCATACAGTTAGAGTGAATACTTTTTATTTCAGTTGCGGACACACAGTGAATTGAGCTTACTATCGCATTAGATTGCGTACGCTCAAGATGCAATTATTTAGTATGTCACTCTAATATTATTATGATTTTTCTTCTTAAACACTTAAGGGGAGCCCATAATAGTGTGTTTAATTGAATATCCCCAAATTTTTGAATAGTAGAGCGCAGTAAATAGCTCTAGGCCATCAGCCATCATATATAAGAGGGAATACTCAGTACACTTTATGAAGGGTATTTATATATATATGTTTATTTCTTTTTTCATATATCCATATATGCTTATTTATTTTCCTCAATAATTCCCCTTTAGTACTACTGGGTAGGTGTAGCTCCCTGAAAATTTGGCCATTGGCCAACAGGAGAGGCCAGGCTCTAATAACCAATTACTAGTTAGGACATCCTATATAAATTAGTACAATATGAAGATGCTCTAAACTTCCTATGAGTAAGGCTCAATAGGAGCTGAAACACGTCAGACCGAGTCCAATATAGCCCTCCTATCAGCCCCGCCATATAGCCATTTCACCCTACACCAATTGCTGTTTTTTACGTTTTTTTATTATTTACCTTGGATATTGAATAAAGTGGACCTTTTCGTTTTCAGCTTTAGTCCTTTGTTTGTCCCTGTATATATATATATATATATATATATATATATATATATATATATATATACATATATATATATATATATATATACATATACAGTGAGGCCTCGGTTTACGAATTTAATTCGTTCTCCGGGTCGTTTCGTATTGCGAAAAATTCGTAAACCGAAACACGGTTTCCCATAGGAATGCATTGAAAATCAATTAATGCGTTCCGGAGGTCCGAAAAAATTCAAATAAAGTGTCCAAAAAATGCTCCAAAAGGCTCCAAAAGGCTTAACAACTTGCTGCAAATGGCTCCAATGTCTCCAAAAGGCTCCACAACTTGCTGCAAATGGCTCCAAAAGGCTTAACAACTTGCTGCAAATGACTCCAAAAGGCTCAACAACTTGCTGCAAAATGGCTCCAAAACCTCTCCAACACCTCCACACTGGTACCCAAACTTCATTAATTCAATCATACTTGAGTATGCAGGGGGCACAGGGGCCACTGGTTTCGTATTGCGAAAAATATTCGTAAACCGAGGGGGGCAAACCGGCATTTTGTTTCGTATTGCGAAAAAAATTCGTAAACCGAGTCAATTTTTCTTCAAATTTCGATTTCGTAAACCGAAATTTCGTATACCGAGTCGTGCGTAAACCGGGGCCTCACTGTATATATATATACACACATGTATATATATATATATATATATATACACATGCATACACATATATATATATATATATATACACACACACACTTTTGAGCACTTCTCAGTAAAACTCACTGTCAAAAAATGAATGTTTTTTTTAAAGAAATACTTCAAATACCTTTGTTCTTCACTTAGAAGTAAAAATTATTTTTTAGTTTTACACACACACAGACACATATACATGTATATACCGTATATAAAATTTAAAATAATTTTTTCTTCTAAAACAATGGTATTTGAAGTATTTCTTAACACACCTTTAGCTTTAGCGCAGTTGTCCAAGCGCACCTTCAGGTTAGTGTGGCTTTTTTTAGCGTGCCCCATAGAAGTCAATGGGGGAAATGGGAGTTACCGTGGCCACGCTGTCCTACCTCCAGATTTTAGCGATCCTGAGTCGTTCGCTTAGAAAAAGAGTGCTATTGATTTAACTTGCGTGGTGTTAGCGCACAATAGCGCTAATATTTGTATTCTACACTTGTAATCTAGCACATCATTTATATTAGATCAGTCATAAAACTTGATCCTATTTTTTGAATAAAAACAATATTTTAAAATGCAATTAACAATACAACTATTCATGCAACAATCTTTTGTAATTTACTAACACATCTGCATAATAGTCTTACAGCACTGACCTGGTTGTTTGTCCCTAATCCATTTATGTCTAATGGGAAATTGAAGTTGACTTTCTGTTGTACTTAACACCTTGTGCAATTACACTGTTGACAAGCAAATTTGGCAGCCTATAAGTTGTCATAACATATGTCTGACAATTTACAGGGTAAAGGTAAAACATGCACCTGTCGCCATTGGAGACATACTTAAATATTTCCACTACTCTGTATTGCAACATATGTCTTTTTTTAATTTCTAGTTTATATATAAAAAACAAACTATCTATAACAAATATGTATCTATATTTGGTGCAGATCATATATAGTATTTGAATGACTTTAGCTAATGTTAGTGTAGAAACCTCAATCAAATTAGATTTACAAAGCCCTGTTCCAGTGCTTCAGGTATCACATTAAAGACATTTTTTATTAGCTATACATTTCTTTAGACTTTCATGTATAATTCTTCAGTTACATCAGTCTCATCACATGAGACTCCCTGATCTATGTGAATTATCTGCACTACATGCACTTGTTCCATGATGGTACCTATTCTCCCTTAGGTATTACCGATGTAATTGCAGAGACAAACTTGATCTCCAGGATTATTCTCAAGAAGATTATGGGCTGTCCTCAAAGTAATTATTTTGTCACATTTGTTCCTCCGTATAACTCTTTCATCTCTTATATTGCCTTCTGCCTTGAGCCCTCAGGAAATGATCATTAATGACGGAATATGATTTAATCCTTCAGCAGGAGGCGCTAACAACCCATTGCCTTGCGGTGTGCTTAACAGCCTTCTGTAACTTGTGCAGCACAAAGGTTGTAGCTAACTTTTCAATCATGTTTATTCAGATAAAATGTCTTGTGATAGACATCAGATTCATGGTTGTATTGATTTTGGCACTGGAAAATTGTGGGCTATAATTAAGATATTAATAAAAAAGTGAATGGTGCAAAAATAAGTGCCTGATCTCTCTTTTCTGACAGGAGAGTGAGTTTGAGAGTTCTGAAGATTTTATTTTATATTCTTAATCAATATGGAAAATCTAAATCTACTATAGTTATTGTAAAAAACAAACAAGCAAAAATCTTTTATATTTTTTTTCACATGACAAATATGCAAGTTTAGACAATTATTGTACGCTACCTAAACTCTAGAGTTTCCTACATTTTAGAAATTAGTTTAAACCAAATGGTGTTCAGACTTTGGTCAGATTTGGGCTGATGCATGCCAAGTATGATTTGTGTGTGTTTTGTCACTTATCTTGTACACATAAGATACTATGGAGCCGAATTATTAAGCTGCAAATGCAGCCATTTCCTTGCGAGCCTTCAGGCTTGGCGGAAACAAAAATTAAGAAGCAGCAGTCTTAAGACCGCAGCTCCTTAACTTATCCGCCACCTCTGAGGTTGCGGATAGCAATCATGAGCTGCTGGTGCAATGTTAAATGCGGAGAGCGTATTGCTGTCGGATCAGGTCCGCAAGACATTTCTTAAATATGCCTCTCTGGGCCAGATTACAAGTGGTGTGCTAATGATAGTGCAGGATACGCAATATCACTTGACGCCGCTAACAGTAAGCCATGACTTGATACTACAAGTCTGTAGTAAATCACATAAAAAAGAGAAGGGTTAGTGCGGCCAACATTGCCCTAGTGCACCCTATATATATAAAAAAAAATTCTTAAATGGTTAAAGTAAAAATCTTTAATACAAAAAAAAGCACAACCTATACTTTTAACATAGCTAAAACTGGTGCTAATATTTGGTGCAACTTGAGAACTGAAGTAAAGTGTAAGGGGCCTATTTATCATGATGTGAGCGGACATGATCCGATATTGCATACGCTATCAGCATTTATCATTGCACCAGCAGTTATTTTGAACTGCTGGTGCAATACCGCCCCCTGCAGATTCGTGGCCAATTGGTTGCTAGCAGGGGGTATCAATCAACCCGATCGTATTCAATCGGGTTGATTTCCGGCGATGTCTGTCCGCCACCTCAGAGCAGGCGGACAGGTTATGGAGCAGCGGTATTTAGACCGCTGATTCATAACTTGTGTTTCTGGCGAGCCTGAAGGTTGATAATTCGGCCCCTAAGGGTTAAAAACAAAGTTGCACAAAACACATTAAAAAAAACATATTTAAATAAACTATTGAACTCATATATATACACTTTTTAAAAAAAAAAAAAATAAGATTAAAAAGTAAAGGTTAAAAAGTATTGTATTAAATGGCTAAATGTGCATGTGTATGTCCAAACAAATGATTAATTTGCATCCAAAAATAATGTTTGCAGGTTTATAAAATATGATAGCTGCAGAATTATAAAAGGCCAAGTTACAAAATCAGTGAAAACAGCTAAAGGAGCTCAGTTCCAACTCTGAATTATTTAATTCAAACACACCGTCTTTGATTGTAGTTGAAGGAACACTGAAGTCAAAATTAAACTTTCCTGATTCAGCTAGACCAATATAAAACAACTTTCAATTCACTTTCATTATCAAAAATTGTGCAGTCTTTTTATATGCACACTTTCTGAGGACCGGCTCCTACTGAGTATGTGGATTTAACTTCAACTTTTGTCAGAAAAAAATCTACTACTCATTTAAAATTCAGACTTAGGCCCCCATTTATCAAGTTGTGTATGTAGCTTTAGGGGCCCATCACTGCAATCTTGCATGAGCGAGCCTGCAGCCGTAAGTTAGGCAGCAGCAGTCATCACACCACAGCTTCATAACCAGTACACCAGCTATTAGCTGGAGGTTTAAATCACCCGGGTACATTCCCCCTGGGGTGATTGACACCCCCCTACTCGCTAGCCATTGGGCTAGCGTGAGCAGGAGGCTGCATTGCACAAGCTGCACGCATTCTGTGATCCCGAGCAGACAGATTTGCATAAGTGAACACTGTCCTTCTGGCAGAGGATAAATACAGGATAAATAAAGTGCTTTTGTATTGTGTTATTATTCTATGTTTGTTGATAATGCAATTATACTGTATTTACTGGTCCTTTAGTTTCCTTTAGTTTCTAAATATCAATGCAAGGTTTTGCCTTTCTGGTGCTGTCAAAGGACATAAACCATGGATCAGTATGAAGCATTTTGAGTGCACAGAATTATTATCATTATTATCAGGTATTTGTAGAGCGCCAACAGATTTCGCAGCGCTATAAACATAGGCGGTATACAAGAAAACATTCACCTAGATTACGAGTTTTGCATTAACAGGGATGCGGTGCTAACGAGCAGTTTATGCTCACTGCTCACTTGCAGAAAGTGCTGGTATTACGGGTTTTTAGAAACCCGGCGATAACTGCAAAAAAGTGAGCGAAGAGCAAATTTTTGCTCCATATCTCACCTCAATACCAGCGCTGCTTACGTGCTCGTGCACGATTTCCCCATAAGAATCAATGGGGGAGAGCCGGCTGAAAAAAAACCTAACACCTGCAAAAAAGCAGCGTTCAGCTTCTAACGCAGCCCCATTGATTCCTATGGGGAAATATTATTTATGTCTAAACCTAACACCCTAACATGAACCCCGAGTTTAAACACCCCTAATCTTACAGTTATTAACCCCTAATCTGCCGCCCCGACATCGCCGACACCTGCATTATATTATTAACCCCTAATCTGCCGCTCCGGACACCGCTGCCACCTACATTATACTTATGAACCCCTAATCTGCTGCTCCCAACATTGCCAAACCCTACATTATATTTATTAACCCCTAATCTGCCGCCCCCAATGTCGCCGCAACCTAACTACATTTATTAACCCCTAATCTGCCGCCCCCAATGTCGCAACCACTATAATAAAGTTATTAACCCCTAAATCTAAGTCTAACCATAACCCTAACCCCCCTAACTTAAATTTAATTTAAATAAATCTAAATAAAATTAATACAATTCACTAAATTATTCCTATTTAAAACTAAATACTTACCTATAAAATAAACCCTAAGATAGCTACAATATAACTAATAGTTACATAGTAGCTATCTTAGGGTTTATTTTTATTTTACAGGCAACTTTGTATTTATTTTAACTAGGTACAATAGTTATTAAATAGTTATTAACTATTTAATAACTTCCTAGTTAAAATAAAGAAAAATGTACCTGTAAAATAAAACCTAACCTAAGTTACAATTACACATAACACTAGACTATAATTGAATAAATTACCTAAACTAAATACAATTAATTACAATTAAATAAAATTATCTAAAGTACAAAAACAAACAAACACTAAATTACAGAAAATAATAAAATAATTACAAGATTTTTAAACTAATTACACCTACTCTAATCCCCCTAACAAAATAAAAAAGCCACCCAAAATAAAAAGCCCTACCCTACACTAAATTACAAATAGCCCTTAAAAGGGCCTTTGCGGGGCATTGCCCCAAAGTAATCATCTCTTTTACCTGTAAAAAAAAAATTACAAATACCCCCCCAACATTAAAACCCACCACCCACACAACCAACCCTACTCTAAAACCCACCCAATCCCCCCTTAAAAAAACTAACACTAACCCCTTGAAGATCATGTTACCTTGAGACGTCTTCACCCAACCGGGCAGAAGTGGTCCTCCAGACGGGCAGAAGTCTTCATCCAAGCCGGGCAGAAGAGGTCCTCTAGATGGACAGAAGTCTTCATACAGACGGCATCTTCTATCTTCATCCATCCGGCGCGGAGAGGGTCCATCTACAAGACATCCGACGCGGAGCATCCTCTTCTTTCTTCGTCCGACGACTGAATGAAGGTTCCTTTAAATGACGTCATCCAAGATGGTGTCCCTTCAATTCCGATTGGCTGATAGAATTCTATTAGCCAATCAGAATTAAGGTAGAAAAAATCCTATTGGCTGATGCAATCAGCCAATAGGATTGAGCTCGCATTCTATTGGCTGATTGGAACAGCCAATAGAATGCCAGCTCAATCCTATTGGCTGATTGGATCAGCCAATAGGATTGAAGTTCAATCCTATTGGCTGATTGCATCAGCCAATAGATTTTTTTCTACCTTAATTCCGATTGGCTGATAGAATTCTATCAGCCAATCGGAATTGAAGGGACGCCATCTTAGATGACGTCATTTAAAGGAACCTTCATTCAGTTGTCGGACGAAGAAAGAAGAGGATGCTCCGCGTTTTGCCCGTCTGGAGGACCTCTTCTGCCCGGCTTGGATGAAGACTTCTGCCCATCTGGAGGACCACTTCTGCCCGGTTGGGTGAAGACGTCTCAAGGTAGGGTGATCTAGTGTTAGGTTTTTTTAAGGGGGGATTGGGTGGGCTTTAGAGTAGGGTTTGTTGTGTGGGTGGTGGGTTTTAATGTTGGGGGGGATTGTACTTTTTTTTTACAGGTAAAAGAGCTGATTACTTTGGGGCAATGTCCCGCAAAAGGCCCTTTTAAGGGCTATTTGTAATTTAGTGTAGTGTAGGGCTTTTTTTTATTTTGCGGGCTTTTTTATTTTGTAATTATTTTATTATTTTCTGTAATTTAGTGTTTGTTTTTTCATACTTTAGATATTTTTTTTAAATTGTAATTAATTGTATTTAGTTTAGGTAATTAATTTAATTATAGTGTAGTGTTAGCTGTTAGTGTAACTTAGGTTAGGTTTTATTTTACAGGTAAATGTGTATTTATTTTAGCTAGGTAGTTATTAAATCGTTAATAACTATTTAATAACTATTGTACCTAGTTAAAATAAATACAAACTTGCCTGTAAAATAAAAATAAACCCTAAGATAGCTGCAATGTAACTATTAGTTATATTGTAGCTAGCTTAGGGTTTATTTTATCGGTAAGTATTTAGTTTTAAATAGGAATAATTTAGCTAATTATAGTAATTTTATTTAGATTTATTTAAATTATATTTAAGTTAAGGGGGTTAGGGTTAGGGTTAGACTTAGATTTAGGGGTTAATACATTTAATATAGTGGCGGCGACGTTGGGGTCGGCAGATTAGGGGTTAATAAATATAGGTAGGTGTCAGCGATGTTAGGGCCGGCAGATTAGCGGTTAATAATATTTAACTAGAGTTTGCGATGCGGGAGTGCGGCAGGTTAGGGGTTAATATATTTTGGTGGTGGCGATGTCCGGTTAGGCAGATTAGGGGTTAAAAATTTTATTTTAGTGTTTGCGATGTGGAGGGGCCTCGGTTTAGGGGTTAATAGGTAGTCTATGGATGTTAGTATACTTTTTAGCACTTTAGTTAAGAGTTTTATGCTACAGCATTGTACTGTAAAACTCTTAACTACTGACTTTAAAATGCAGTATCAGTCTTGACAGGAGAGGCTGTACCGCTCACTTTTGGTCAGACTCGTAATACCGGCATTATGCAAGTCCCATTGAAAATATAGGATACGCAATTGACGTAATTGGATTTGCGGTATTTCCGAGTCTGGCCAAAAAAGTTAGCGGTTAGCCTGTCATTTCAAGACTCGTAATAACAGTGGGCATTAAAAAGCAGCATTGGGACCTCTCAACTCTGCTTTTTAACCCTAACGCACAACTCGTAATCTAGCCGATTATTCTCTTCATATACCTTCTTTAGAACATATGGCCAATAGGATTCCTTCTTTAGAACATATGGCCAATAGGATTTTTTCTACCTTAATTCCGATTGGCTGATAGAATTCTATCAGCCAATCGGAATTGAAGGGACACCATCTTGGATGACGTCATTTAAAGGAACCTTCATTCAGTCGTTGGCCGAAGAAAGAAGAGGATGCTCAGCGTCGGATGTCTTGAAGATGGACCCGCTCCTCGCCGGATGGATGAAGATATTAGATGCCGTCTGGATGAAGACTTCTGCCCATCTGGAGGACCTCTTCTGCCCGGCTTGGATGAAGACTTCTGCCCATCTGGAGGACCACTTCTGCCCGGTTGGGTGAAGACGTCTCAAGGTAGGGTGATCTTCAAGGGGTTAGTGTTAGGTTTTTTTAAGGGGGGATTGGGTGGGTTTTAGAGTAGGGTTGGTTGTGTGGGTGGTGGGTTTTAATGTTGGGGGGGGAATCATAATTTATTTTTATAGGTAAAAGAGCTGATTACTTTGGGGCAATGCCCGGCAAAAAGGCCCTTTTAAGGGCTATTTGTAATTTAGTGTAGGATAGGGCTTTTTTATTTTGGGGGGCTTTTTTATTTTGTTAGGGGGATTAGAGTAGGTGTAATTAGTTTAAAAATCTTGTAATTATTTTATTATTTTCTGTAATTTAGTGTTTTTTTTCGTACTTTAGATATTTTTTTAAATTGTAATTAATTGTATTTAGTTTAGGTAATTAATTTAATTATAGTGTAGTGTTAGCTGTTAGTGTAACTTAGGTTAGGTATTATTTTACAGGTAAATGTGTATTTATTTTAGCTAGGTAGTTATTAATGTCTATTAAATAACTATTGTACCTAGTTAAAATAAATACAAAGTTGCCTGTAAAATAAAAATAAACCCTAAGATAGCTACAATGTAACTATGTAACAATGTAACTATTACTTATATTGTAGCTAGCTTAGGGTTTATTTTATCGGTAAGTATTTAGTTTTAAATAGGAATAATTTAGCTTATTATAGTAATTTTATTTAGATTTATTTAAATTATATTTAAGTTAGGGGGGTTAGGGTTAGACTTAGATTTAGGGGTTAACACATTTAATATAGTGGCGGCGACGTTGGGAACGGCAGATTAGGGGTTAATAAATGTAGGTAGGTGTTGGCGATGTTAGGGCCAGCAGATTAGGGGTTAATAATATTTAACTAGTGTTTGCAATGCGGGAGTGTGGTGGTTTAGGGGTTAATATATTTATTATAGTGGCAATGATGTCTGGTTCGACAGATTAGGGGTTAAAATTTTTATTTTAGTGTTTGCGATGTGGGGGAGCCTCGGTTTAGGGGTTAATAGGTAGTTTATGGGTGTTAGTGTACTTTTTAGCACTTTAGTTAAGAGTTTTATGCTACGGCGTTGTAGTGTAAAACTCTTAACTACTGAATTTAAAATGCGGTATCAGTCTTGACAGGAGAGGCTGTACCGCTCACTTTTGGTCAAACTCGTAATACCGGCGTTATGCAAGTCCCATTGAAAATATAGGATACGCAATTGACGTAAGTGGATTTGCGGTATTTCCGTGTCTGGCCAAAAAAGTGAGCGGTTAGCCTGTCATTTCAAGACTTGTAATACCAGCGAGCGTTAAAAAGCAACGCTGCTTTTTAACCCTAACGCACAACTCGTAATCTAGCCGATTATTTTCTTCATATACCTTCTTTAGCACATATATTTTAGTACTTTTGTTTCCCCATTTGCCTTCTCAAATGTACACTAAAGTCAGTCATAGCTAAACATTCATGATTCAGATAGAGCATGGGATTTAAAAAAAATAAATAAAAATCATTATCAAGATGTACACACTCTTTTTTATGCATTTTTGATTGGCTAATCTCATTATACAGGGGAAGGGAAAATGCAGAAAAAAAACAACTTTTGAAATTCAAAGTAAGTGTTATTTTACTTTTTTTATTATGCACTTGTTTTAAATGATGCAATTCTACTGCATCTAATCGTCCTTTAACGGTTTTAGGAATGTATGGTGATCTGAGATAACATATTATCCAATGAAACTAAATTTATTTTACAGCTAAGTTTACTTCACAACTATATTCATGTGTACACAATACCTATAGGGAAATACAAATCCTACATTGTAATGAGGCTTTAATTACTGATCTTTGTGAATACTACTCATAATACATCTTTACTACAATATATTATTTCTTTATGTCTGCTATTTTTATTTTTCATAATAAAGTTTAACTTTTTAAATCACATTATTTCTAGGCAAAATGCCAAGCTTAGCTATAGTTCCCAGCATCATTAAAATTAATATTTGATTACTTCTCAAGGGTAGTATGCAATCACTTGCAGCTGTATTGGATTCTGGCCCATATATAGCAAATAGATGCACAGCACTGATATAATAAACATTCTCACTGCTTTCTAATGGCTGTTTATTATATTTGTGTGAAGAAGAAAATAAACTAAATTTCACTTTCATTTTTTTCCAAAATCAGTGTTCTAGTTCTGTTTAATAATTATTAAAGAAGATAGTTACATTTAATTGGTTAACTTAGGACATGTGATGTACTAGTAAACCACAGGGAAAAATACTTGTTAGTGCAGTCCATTTATGTATGAGCTGAACATAAGTATGGTAAGACAAATGTTACAATATTTTGAGCTAGATTACAAGTGGAGCGCAATCATTTGCACCACAGCAAGAAAGGGTATATTGAGAGGGTTTGCGCTCATCAAGCTTACTGCTCGTATTACAAGTTGAAAGTAAATGCAATCGTAATTTATGCAAGAACCATCACCGCAATTTCATAGCTGTGGTTAACTGGTGAAAATAAAAAGTTGCACAAAACACATAAAAATACATTTCAAAGTACTTTTAAACTCATATTTACACTGTCTAATAAAAAATATTAAAAAAAAAATATTGCACAAAACAGTTATAATGGCTCAAAGATATGAGATCTTGTGTGTCAGAGAAAAAAAAGCCACCAAAGGGCTTTAACATAGAGATACAATCATATACATGTTTAATGATGTATATATATATATATATATATATATATATATATATATATATATATATATATATATATATATATATACAGTATAAGCAAAAAGAACAAATGTGATCTGGGCGCTGCGGGTCCAATGCCTGTATAGTAAAGCAAGACAAAGGAAGTAGCTACTCCAAATAAGGCTTTTTGTGCACTTTTGGATCTGAACTGATATACTCTTCAGCGTTTCAGTTACACCACTGTCCTTCTAACATCTAACTGATGATTTCACTAAACAGCTCTATGCACATCTGTGATTTGCAGATATACTTTACAGTGACTCGTATCTATGGTGCACCTTTTATCTGCTAAATTATTGTTGATACTATGGGTATGTGTTTTTTAATTTATACACATTAAAGTGTTTTGTATTTTTCTCTATTGTTATTTATGTAGTAGTGCTTTACACTAGACTTTTAGATACTCCTCCTTATTTGGAGTAGCTACTTCCTTTGTCCTGCTTTATATGAATGTTTTCTAGGTTGCACCTGCTATATATTTATGTGATATAATTTAGGAGTGATCGAAACGGTGGTATCTTTTTTCCCTGTATAGTATATGCTGCCTATAATCCACCTATTATGTAAACTGTATTCCCTCCAATACAGAAACATAATAAAAAAAAGAAATGAATAGAAAGAGGTATGTGAATTGGCCCTAAAGAATGGAACTTCCGAGCAGCCTGTGGAACGACAAGTGGCATGACTGGCAGGTGTTCCTGTAGTTAATAATATAAATTTGATGAGACCCCCGATCCATCCATGCTTATTCAAGTACTGGTTTATTTATTTGATTATTGGTATATGTAATTATCCTATCTGTCCCATTTTGTTAGGGATCTAATTTGTCATTTCAGGAGGGTGACCCATTTCTAACAATGTGGGGTTTACATATAGTTTCAATTGATCTTCTTTCCCTCCTTATATGCCTTACCTGAATATAGATTATAAATGGTTTATTGCTGTTTATTATTGCTTTATATTATTTATCTATGTACTTATGTTGTTATATTACTGTGCTTCTCTACTATACTCCCTAGGCACTGTCATTTGGGTGATCATATCGATTGCACTTGCTGTCTCTGCCTACTGGCATTTGTTGTATGTGTTACCATAGTAACCCTTGAGACTTTTGCGCTACCGATTTGATACACCGGTCCCCTCTGTGCTTGTTATTACAGGCGCAATGTGTATGATAATTTTGTCTTCGTATGCTTGCTAAGTTTTGCTGTTTTTAACAGAGATTACAGGATCTGACATACGCTGCCCCGGATGTTCGCACCCACGGAACGGGCGGAGCTACTGGGGAGAACGTAGTGTTGGACAGTTTGTTCCACGAGAGGTTATATGTCTGGTGGGGGGTAAGTGCTCTTCCTTTTCTCACTATTTGTCTGAGGACGGTTTGTTAAAACCGAAAACGTTCACAATAAAGTGACTACTTGTTTGCCAAGACCTGTGGAGTGCGCTTTGTCCGGAGCTATTTGTTGTTATTTGGCTGCACCCAAGGCTGCTGTTTATATTGTTCAGGAGTGCACACTGTCTGGAATATATATATATATATATATATATATATATATATATATATACAGTATATATTTATATGTACATATGTATTTATGTATATATATGTGTATATAGGTATTTACAGTCATATATACACATATAAACACATACATATATATGTATACATATACAGAGATATATATATATATATGTGCATTATAGCCTTTTGCCGTTAAGTAGATGAAAACATGTAAAACATATTTATGTAATATTCATATTTAATACAAATTTGAACTATGTATTTACTGTAAATATTTCACATTCCAATGTTCTGTACATAGGGGAATATGTTCTAAGTATTTCTAAATAGTTATTCTTATATAAATCTAAATAGAATATAATCCGTTATGTAAATAACATTGGAATATGAAATATTAATATTTTCATGTCAGGTTAGTGCTAATGAGAATATGTGATGGTGTTTTTTTCTCTCCATTTTTTCACTTTTTTTCTCCATTGACTTCTAGGGGGGAATATGTGAAAGTTAGAATTTTTGCGCTAGTCGGGTTACCGCTAAAGCAAAAACACTTTACTTTCAACTTGTAATACTAGTGCAACCTGACTAGCGCAAAATTCTGAATTCTAGCTGAGTTATCACTCTAGTGGAAAATACCGCTCCACTTGTAATCTAGCCCTTTATGCACTAAACACATTTACACATTTTTTTTTTTTTTTAAATGTAGCCGGCAATATCACTTCCAGCTTGAAATTTTCTGGTTAACACTAAGGTACTGAAGATGAAATTCCCCTTTTGGCCTTGTCAGTCTTGCAATTTGTGAGTCTGGCGATATATTCCAAAAAACTGGGCTGAACCTCTCTGTTCCAATTAGTGTCTATACTGTATGTCTCCCATAGAAAAAATAATAGGGATCGCAGCTTCAACCACATTGCCACTCATCTGCGATCTCAGCAGGGGGTGTGGGCTTTATTTGAAATGTTCCTACACAACATAGACTTTGCATTCACTAAAACAAAAAATGGTTCTGTGTAGTAACACTTTAAATAATACACATGTATACTTATTTTAACTGTACATGCTATCGTTTTCACACACTGGAAAATCTAGGCACTGAAAAGCTGAAGGGGATGATATGGCTAAAATGGTGTATCTAATATCTAAGGGCAAGGGCTTGAATATAACAAATTCACAGCAAAAAAAAGATAACTCATGGAATGTCCATCAGACTCCCACAGAACGCTTATATATTTGTGATGTCTGTGATCTCCTTTGTTAATAAAGACCTATTACCTAGAGGAGCTGTGGGGATATGGGTATTATACTTGCATATACAATGTTTTATTTATACGCTTTTTTGTATAATGCTAGAATATATATTGTAATTATTGTCATGGTTTTAAAAATTGTGTATTTTACTTTTGGTGTGTTTTTTTCTTTTTTTAGGAAAAAGATTTTGTGTTTGTGATGTTAATATTAAGTTCTCACTGTTATAATATTGCGACGGCACCGTAACAATATAGAACAGAACACGTTTGTTAAAGTGCAATCGTAATATTTTAAGTATAACACGTTCAGAACAGTGAGAACTTATATCGCCAATAAATAAAACTAGAAAGTCTCGGCTACTGTCTTCTATGAAAATATTAATATCACAAACACAAAATCTTCTTCCTAAAAAAAGAAAACAACCTGGCAAAAGCAAAATATACAATTTTTAAAAACATGACAATAATTACAATACATATTCTAGCATTAATCAATACAATATATATATAAATAAAACATTGTATACATGTGTATAATATACCCACAATCCCCCAGTTCCTATAGGTGTATTATTGATGTCCTAGTTTTACTATTGTATTGTAACAAAAGGGGTTGAGTCTCTGTTGACGCATGTCAATTTTATAAGCAAACAATAATGTGTTAAGGGATCATTTACATTACACCTTCAATGTAGGTGGCAATGCTACTTTGAAAATATCGCCAGCATCGCCACCCACTGAGATGTATAGTAAAATACCTCTCGGCAAGACTGACTTCAAACACTGAGTTTTGAATATTTCACCGGCAATCTTGTTGCTACGAAGGATTCCTTTTGAATATATCGTCACATTGTGGATATTTCAATCATCAGGGCCTAAGGCGATGATCTAAAGCTCTATGGGCTTGTAAGATTCTCTAGGAAATCTCACAAGCACTATGATCCCTCTGTCATAATTCTGTAAAGGTAATTTTTACTTTGAGAACAGTCTCTCACAAAAGTGTGTTACTTGCTTTTTAGTGTCTGAAAGCAATGGATACATTTAGGGCGAAACCACCATTGGTGCAGCAGGTGCAAGTGCTGGAGGGTTCATAGCAGCCAGTCTGTATTTAGGCGTGTGTCTTTGTGGTCATCATCTGTGTATAGATACTCAACATCACTATACTGTGCAGCATACTCATCACAGTATAGATAAATCATTATACAGTGCAGCATGTTCACTATTAGTGCATAGATACTCCATTGTTATACAGCATATTTATCATAATCTACATACTCATATTGATACAGAGCAGTGTACTCATCATCGTATAGTGTATACAACTCACATCATTATATTGCACAGTGCACTCACTGTCAGTGTATAAATACACCGTATCGCTATGAGGTGCAGCACTTATATTATTACTATTGGTTATTTCTTTTGGGGGGGCCCAAAAGAAATGTTTGCACCAGGACCCTATTAAGAAGGCTCGTTACTGCATACATTACAATAGGGCTCACAAAAAATCATAATTTATAACTCAAAACTAATAATACATAAATAAAGGCGATTGTAAGGTACAATCCAATGAAAGCAGAGTTAACTGATATGTATTGGCTGCAGGATTTAATTTTAAAGTGAACCACTTGCATCCCTGCTAACCTAACTCTTCCCAGCGAAGTTTCTCTTTCCAGTGAGCTCCCTTACATCCCCTGATGCTAGAAGCTTTGACGACAAGTGAGTACTCCTCTCTTCTACCTGCTTCCCTGGGGACGCCTTTCATTACGCAAATCACATGCATACCTCCTGTAAGATGTGCTACCTACATACTCATACCTTTACACTATGAGCAACCCTAATATTAAAATTATATCCCAAAATGTAAAGGGACTTAATTCCCCAAAGAAGCGCTCTATAGCCCTAAATTGGTCCTGCAGACAAGGGGGAGACATAATATTTTTGCAAGAGACACATTTTTGCCAAATCTCAGCTCCCGCATGCTCCTCCAACATATACCCCACTGGATATTTCAACCACAATCAATCAAAAACAAATGGTGTGGGTATTCTACTGCACAAACAGCCTTTCAACTCATATCTAGATACCAAGATGAAGAGGGCAGGCTCTTGATTTGAATAGGTAACCTATATAATCAACCAATTACCTTGATAAACATATATGCCCCAAACGAACGCCAAGCGAAATTTAAACCCCCCCCCCACTAGATACGCTTACTCCAATAGCAAAGGGACAGATAATTTTAGCTGGAGACTTTAACGTAGCCCTATTCCCCAAGCTAGTCTGCTCTCACGAATGCAGCTGCATACCCCCGTCAGCACTCAAAAATATCAAATCCAAATTACAAAATTTGACATTGGTAGACGTATGGAGACTTCAGCACCCACTATAAAAAGAATACACATTTTATTCTCACCCACAGAAATCTTCATCCAGAATAGATTATATCTTTCTGGACCAACTCAGCTTGCACTTAGCAGACAGCTCAAGCATATCACCTACTCCCTAGTCTGACCACTCTATGACCATACTAGAGATTACCTGGCCTTCAGCATCCCTTTCCCAATACTGTTGGGGACAAGATGACTCCCTCCTTAAGAACCCACACATAACGGAAAAAGTTACCAGATTGCTCACTGAATACTTCATGCTTAATCGAAATGCAGACACCAAACCAAACACCCTTTGGGATGCACATAAAGCTGTTATTAGAGGAGATTTTCTTAACCCCTTAATGACCACAGCACTTTTCCATTTTCTGTCCGTTTGGGACCAAGGCTATTTTTACATTTCTGCGGTGTTTGTGTTTAGCTGTAATTTTCCTCTTACTCATTTACTGTACCCACACATATTATATACCGTTATAAAATATGAGGAAAAAATTGAAAAAAACACACTTTTTCTAACTATGACCCCCAAAATCTGTTACACATCTACAACCACAAAAAAAACACCCATGCTAAATAGTTTCTAAATTTTGTCCTGAGTTTAGAAATACCCAATGTTTACATGTTCTTTGCTTTTTTTGTAAGTTATAGGGCAATAAGTACAAGTAGCACTTTGCTATTTCCAAACCATTATTTTTCAAAATTAGCGCTAGTTACATTAGAACACTAATATCTTTCAGGAATCTCTGAATATCCATTGACATGTATATATTTTTTTTAGAAGACATCCCAAAGTATTCATCTAGGCCCATTTTGGTATATTTCATGCCACCATTTCACTGCCAAATGCGATTAAATACAAAAAATTGTTCACTTTTTTACTAATTTTTTCACAAACTTTTGGTTTCTCACTGAAATGATTTACAAACAGCTTCTGCAATTATGGCTTAAATGGTTGTAAATTCTTCTTTGGGATCCCCTTTGTTCAGAAATAGCAGACATATATGGCTTTGGTGTTGCTTTTTAGTAATTAGAAGGCTGCTAAATGCCACTGCGCACTACACGTGTATTATGGCCAGCAGTGAAGGGGTTAATTATGGAGCATGTAGGGAGCTTTTAGGGATAATTTTAGCTTTAGTGTAGTGTAGTAGACAACCCCAAGTATTGATCTAGGCCAATTTTGGTATATTTCATGCCACCATTTCACCGCCAAATGCGATCAAATTAAAAAAAACTTTAAATTTTTCACAATTTTAGGTTTCTCACTGAAATCATTTACAAACAGCTTGTGCAATTATGGCACAAATGGTTGTAAATGCTTCTCTGGGATCCCCTTTGTTCAGAAATAGCAGACATATATGGCTTTGGCGTTGCTTTTTGGTAATTAGAAGGCCGCTAAATGCCGCTGCGCATCACACAAGTATTATGGCTAGCAGTGAAGGGGTTAATTAGGTAGCTTGTAGGGAGCTTGCAGGGTTAATTTTAGCTTTAGTGTAGAGATCAGCCTCCCACCTGACACATCACACCCCCTGATCCCTCCCAAACAGCTCTCTTCCATCCCCAACCCCACAATTGTCCCCGCCATCTTAAGTACTGGCAGAAAGTCTGCCAGTACTAAAATAAAAGCTATCTTTTATTTTTTTTATTTTTTTTTTGAGCATATTTACATGTGCTGCTATGTAGGATCCCCCCTTAGCCCCCAACCTCCCTAATCCCCCCCCAAACAGCTCTCTAACCCCCCCCCCTGCCTTATTGTGCGCCATATTGGGTACTGGCAGCTGTCTGCCAGTACCCAGTTTCAAATTAAAAACGTTTTTGTTTATTTTTATAAAAAAAAACAACTATTTTCTGTAGTGTAGCTGCCCCCCCACAACCTCCAACCCTCTCCCAGATTACTAATTTTATTTATTTATACCCTCTCTCCCACTGAGTCTCTCCCACTATAATTGTTCCATAGTGTAGGGTTCCCACCCGCACACGCGCGCACCCACCCTCGTGCACGCGCGCGCACACGCTCCCGTGCACGCGCGCGCATTCTGGCACGCACCCCACACGCGATCCTGCCCCCTTCCTCCATTGACCGCCGCCCACCCGCCTCCCTTGGTAAGCTCCCACCCACCAACGAACACCGCGATCAATGGCCGATGCAGAGAGGGCCACAGAGTGGCTCTCTCTAAATCGGACTGCTCAAAACTGTTATTGCAGGATGCCTCAATATCGAGGCATCACTGCAATAACATGAAAGCGGCTGGAAGCGATCAGGATCGCTTCCAGGGCTTTCAAAGACCAACGACGTACGGGGTACGTCCTTGGTCATTAACTGCATTTTTTTGCAGGACGTACCCCATACGTCGTTGGTCGTTAAGGGGTTAAACAGAAAGCAATTCTACTAAAATCAAAAAGGCAGGAATTTGAATCTTTAATGAAAAAGTTGAATCAATTTGAACACAAATTCTCACAATCACCCCTAAACTCAGGGTTACAACACAACCTAATATTAGCCAGATCAAACCTTAAAGGGACAGTCAACCAGAATTTTTGTTGTTTAAAAAGATAGATAATCCCTTTATTACCCATTCTCCAGTTTTGCAAAACCAACACTGTTATATTAATACACTTTTTACTTCTGTGACTAACTTGTATCTAAGCATCTTCTGACCGCCCCTAATCACATGACTTTTAGTTCTTATCTATTGACTTGCATTTTAGCCAATTAGTGCAGTGTCTGCCACTAGCCATGGGCGTGATCACAATGCTATCTATATGGCCTACATGAGCTTGCTCTCCCCTGCTGTGAAAAGTAAATAAAATAGAGGCGGGCTTCAAGGGCTTAGAAATTATCATATGAGCCTTCCTAGGTTTGCTTTCAACTAGAATACCAAGAGAACAAAGCAAAATTGTTGATAAAAGTAAATTGGAAAGTTGTTTAAAATTACATGCCCTATTTGAAAAATGAAAGTTTTTTTGTACTTGAATGTCCCTTTAATGCATTCCTTCACAAAGAAGCACAAAGACACACATTTTTTCTAAAGAAATTATATTTCACTGAAGGAAACAAAGTAGGTACACTACGGGCCCGTGCACTTCGTCAAAAAACACTCAACTCCTTTATACATAGCATCTCTACTCCCGAATCCCATAATATCCAAGATAGTAAAGAAATTGCCAAAGTATTTCATGACTACTTTTAATCCTTATACAATCTCCCTTCTACTAATACTGAGACAGACAGACACACTAGTAAGAGACGAATATATATAAAAAAATGATTTACCTACCTTATCACAAGACGAATCCTTGCAATTAGAAGCACCTATAGAATTGCCTGAAATTATTCAAGCTATAGAGTTGCTACCGAATCAAAAAAAAGCCCAGGACCCGATGGGTTCTCCACCTTGTTCTATAAGACTTTCAAACAAATCCTAGCGCCCTACTTGCTTGAGGTATTCCGTGCAATCAATGACAATAATCCATTTTCCCGGGAAATGCTAGAAGCCCATATTACTTTAATTCATAAGCCAGACAAACCTCCCCAATTGCCAGGAAGCTATCGTCCTATTTCCCTGATAAACACAGATGCAAAAATATATGCTAAAATCCTTTCAAATAGAATTAATAAACTCATGCCACAACTTATACACATCGATCAAGCGGGTTTCATTCCACGTCAGGAGACCAGAGATAATGCCATAAGAACATTACATCTCATAGACCACGTAACAGCTTCAAACATAGAGATGGTCCTGGTATCTACCGACGCAAAGAAAGCCTTTGAAAGACTTAAAGGGACACTGGATCCAATTTTTTTCTTTCGTGATTCAGATAGATCATGCAATTTTAAGCAACTTTCTCATTTATTCCTATTATCAAATTTTCTTCATTCTCTTGGTATCTTTATTTGAAATGCAAGAATGTAAGTTTAGATGCCGGACCATTTTTGGTGAACAACCTGGGTTGTTCTTTCTGATTGGTGGATAAATTAATCTACCAATAAAAAAGTGCTGTCCAGAGTGCTGAAACAAAAAAAAAGCTTAGATGCCTTCTTTTTCAAATAAAGATAGCAAGAGAACGAAGAAAAATTGATAATAGGAGTAAATTGCAAAGTTGCTTAAAATTGCATGCTCTATCTGAATCACAAAAGAAAAAAAATTGGGTTCAGTGTCCCTTTAACTGGACATACCTGTAACTTGCAATCTGTAATGAAGGGATTTGGCTTTGGTAACAAAATAATAAACAGAATTTTTAGTTTGTATCATAACCCATCGGCAAAAATTAAAGTCAACAGCACCCTCTCAAACCCCCTTCCAGACCAGATTAATAATGGCACGCAACAGGGCTGTCCCCTTTCCCCACTCCTATTTGCGCCAGCGATGGAGCCACTTGCAGCGCACATTCTGCAAAATCAAGATATAAAGGGAGTTCCTATCGGACCCAATAATTACAAAATTAGTCTTTATGTGGATGACATCCTACTTACTCTCACTGACCCTACTAGATCGATACCACACCTATTAGAGGAATTCGACAGATTTGGTAAAATATAACATTTCCATATAAATAATCAGAAATCCAACATCCTCAACATAAATATGCACCCCAGGAGATTTGAGGAATTATCTAAGATTTGTCAGCTACGAAGGGACCATATTAAATACCTAGGCATTAACCTTACTTCCAAAATATCCTTCTTGTTCATCTACCCTTGCTTAAATCTATTCAATCGGACAGCCAAAAATGGCAATCTGAGCCATTCTCCTGGTGGGGCAGCATACTGTATATGTTACAAACAGTGCCAATCAACCTCCCACACTCATATATAGTGCAGCTACAATCCAGCATTAATAAATTCATTTGGAGTGGTAGTAAACCTAGGGTAGCAAGACAAACATTATATAGAGCAAAACAAGGAGGCGGTCTAGGAGTCCCATGTATATTAAGATATTATCAAACAAACACATTATAACGCATCCTAGACTGGCACTCCGGCCAACATGACATAGCCTGGATATCTTTAGACTCTCACTTGCTCCAGATTCCACACATAGGCCCCCTCTGCTGGTTACCACCATCTTACAGACCAATCGTAACAAAACTATCTTCTCTATATAGACATATTTTCCATTCTTGGGACAACATCATAAAATGAATACCAGGCGTATCATCTCCATTCTCACCTGTCTCCCATTTTTCAAAATACTGAACTACTAACAGGGAACACTCACTATAAAGATTTAGGGTTTTCCTCACCAGTGACCGAATTTCTTCAACAAGGGAAAGTGAGGCCTCCACAAAATTTTTTGCCTATTTAAAGCGGTACTTTCTCCCACTGGTTAAAATATTCACAATTACGCATCTCCTAGCAACATCCCCTCACAAACTCTCTCTCCTACGACCCCTCACATATTTTGAAAACCTATGCAAACAAAGTAAAGCTTTAAAAGGCTCTTTAGCCATATCCAGAAGAATACTAGATGACTGCCTATTAAAAAATGTGCCCAAATTTACACAAAATTGGTCAAACTAGCTAGATATACAAATACCTCCTAAAAAACAATGGATTCAATTATTTAAACTTACACATAGATCTTCCACTTCCACAAATGCTGGAAATTAACTATAAAATCTTTCAAGATGCTACCTCACTTCTGTTAGGCTGACGCAAATACACAGGTACTTCCCCTGTATGCTGGAGGGGCTATGGAGCAATGGGTAATATGTCTCATATCTGGTGGTCATGCCCCCGATTGAAACCTTTCTGGTCCTCTATACAACAAATACCCCTATATTTGATCCCCAATTTGTACTCACACCCTCAATGTTTCTATTTAATGATAGACCTAAGCAAACCTGTAAAATTCTATCTCATCTCCTCCAAATTTGTCTAAATGGGGCAAAATCTCTGATAGCAAGAAACTGGAAGTCCATGACGATACCCACAACTGACGCATGGAAAAACGAACTCTAGAGCTACTACAACTAGAGGAATATTTCTATTTCAAAACAAACAAACTTGACCTATTCAACAATGTTAAATTTTACTGGGAGACAATAAATGCACTTGGACCGTAACGGACAGACCAACTAATCCATACACCTGTCCCCCCCCCCCCCTTTTCCTTCCTTCCCACCCTGCGGCCGGCCTCGATTGTCCTTTCCCCTATCTCTTTTTCACTTATGACTTTAAGTTTATTGTTAAGCCTTTATTATTGCAGTTATGAATCATTGTAAAACTACAAGGCTATGTCATGATCCCCACTATGTAGTGGGCTGTTTGTGTTTTATATTGAAAATCTTTACTAAAAACTAACAAATATATATATATATATATATATATATATATATATATATATATATATAATAAAAATCAGACCAGGTATAGCTGAAGCTTTTAAATCTGAGTCCATTTAGAAAGACAATGCCTTTTCAAATCAACAGCAGCAGCAGATTTCTGGGTGATATTGTATAATATATATATATATAGATGGGAAAACAATAACATCTTGGATGCTGCAGCAGAATTTGGAAATGCAATTGCGTTATGGATTTGTTTTATCGATGATTTCCTCCTTTTATGGGAGGGCACATAAGATGACATCAACAATTCATGCGGCAACTAAACTGTAATAACTGGAATCTTACAGTCACCTTTGAATGGAGTTATGATTCATTATCTTTTTTTGAACCTTAAAATTTGCAGACACCAAGATAGATTAGTAACAGAAACCTTTACACCAAATTAATGTGATTCCTATTGGTCAATACTTAAGACAGAAGAGAAATTGTTCATCAGAGTTGACATACAAAAAATATGCTGATGACTTGAGGGAGAGATTTTTAGCCAGAGGTTATTCCAAACAAGTGATTAAAAAGGATATAAAAGAGCTAGAGAAACTCCACGTGAAAAGTTATTATATGAGACAATTAATAAACAAACAAGCTCTGAAGTGAGGTTTATCAGTACAATTAATTCTCAGTGGGGAGAATTAAGAAAGATATTACGCAGACACTGGAATATCTTAACCACAGACAATGATATTCAAAAAATAGTTGGGAATATCCATTAATGACAGCCAGACATGCTCCTTCTCTCAAGGACAAATTAGTACACAGTCACTACAAAGGGGATAATGATTGCCTTGGCAAACATCAAAAGAAGGATGGTTGCTACAGATGTGGCAACTGCAAAAACTTAAATTATGCTTAACTGATAATTTTCTTTTCTTCAGATGGAAAGAGTCCACAGCTGCATTAATTACTTTTGGGAAATAAGAACCTGGCCACCAGGAGGAGGCAAAGACACCCCAGCCAAAGGCTTAAATACTCCTCCCACTTCCCTCATCCCCCAGTCATTCTGCCAAGGGACAGTAGAAGAAATACCAGGGTGAAACGTGCCAGAAGAATAAAAAATAAGAGACGCCGCACAGAAAAATTACAGGTGGGGAGCTGTGGACTCTCCATCTGAAGAAAAGAAAATTATCAGGTAAACATAATTTAAATTTTTCTTCATAAATGGAAAGAGTCCACAGCTGCATTCATTACTTTTGGGAAAATAATACCCAAGCTATAGAGGACACTGAATGCAAAAACGTGAGGGTACAAGAGGCGGCCCTTTCTGAGGGCAGCAGGCCTGAAAATCCCTACCCAACAACATCCCGCTTCGTCCGAAGCTGAGAATTACTTTGAAAAAGAAAAGGCCCAAGGACCCTGACCGCAGATAGTCCACAGCCTTGCTAGAGACCGCAGGAACTAGACTCCACTGAGTCAACAGCCTCCAAGAGACACCGTCCCCAGCAGTCGGTCTCCAAACAGCACATCCCTTACTATAGAAAGGGAACAAGCTACTGTATTCTTCCACAAAGAAGAAAAGGCATGGAGAAAACATGATTGTACTTGCAAAGCGCGGCTAATCCCCCTTAAGGGACTCAAGGTGCTGCTCATTTTATTTTATTAACCTTGAAAGGAGGAAAGGCTGAGTAGACCTCGCCGGGGATGGAACCTGCAACGTAGAGTAATGTAGAGTAGCTACAGAGCAGTAGAATGCTGCGCTAGCTTCCAGCTAACATAAGGAACTCCAGAAAAAAAAACTAAAAAGGGTACAATGAGTCCGAAATTAAAACACAGAACAAAAACCTGAGAAACTGGATCAGGCTAACAGAGACCCAACCAGTCTCATAGAAATAAGGGGAGGCAAAGCCCAGACCCCAGAAATACAGAAACCACGGAATAAGGCCGGGAGTCTGAAACAGGGAGATGATCTTCCCCTAAAACAGTGCAACCGCACTCTATAAAGCAACTGAAGACGAAGGTTCCCAAGTCGCAAAAAGGTATCTCAGAATACCAAAATATTCAGAACGAAACCTCGTGCAGCAAGCTCAGAAAGGTCTGACGAACAACACCTGACAAAAAAACACTGCATGCTCCAGTCATCTAAAAATGACTCTGAAACTTAAATACTTGCAGGGCAAGTAGAAAGCAGCTGAAGATAGGATCCTTCTGATTGCTAAGTATCCACTAACCAGCGGATAACGTCCCAGGCTTTCTAAGAGCCACCAGTCCTTCCCACAAATCTTGAATGTGGAAAAAGGAGAACCCTCAAAAAGGCTTACTGTACCTCGAATGCTCCAAGGACGAAATAGCAGAGCAACAGATCTCAGATATTGCTCCAACACCAGACCAGCCCAAGCGACAGACATGTCTGATAAACAGGGGGACAGAAAGACCCCAACCACAAGCCCTCAGGGAATGGAAAGAAAAAAAGAGAGGACTCACCCACCCCAACAAAGCTCGGGTGCCAACCCAATCCGCTCCTCCAAAATAAGGCACTCCCAAGGAGAACCCCCTAGAACCTGGAACAAAGAAATGTGCAATAGATCCATAGGAAGACCTGTCATAACTCTCTTAGACAGTCTCTACATAGAGAGATCAATTTCCAATAGGTGGAACAGAGCCTACAGAGCAGCAGATGCTGCCCCTTACAGAAATAAGCCACCTGATCCAACCTCCTACACACAGGGCAGGACAAAGATCCTCCACAGAGAGGAAACCCCAACTCATAAGGAAGATAAACTATCGCCTCCAAAGGGAAGGGCACAGATAAGAACTGCGTACATGTCCAAAAAACATGAAGCCATAGTATGATCAAAACACGGACCGAATGAAAAATCATCCATACTCCACTGTTGACCCAACATTGAAAAAACTCCCCATAGAGGAGCACACTCCAGCCGAAGGACAAGTCAGGCCTTAAAGTTTATAACCAGTACCCAAAGGTGGATGTGAACTCTGTCCTACCTGCTTGCACGCCCAATGAGCTAGCCCCTATGTCGCAAAATCTGGAGAATGGGTACAGGACTCACTCTATTCCAAGCCCAAAGGGAAGAGAACTTCCTTAGCCGGAGGTCAACACCCCCCCCAGCAAGGTATTAGGCTGCGACAAAGTCACGCAATTTCTCCAGAGTCGAAAGGCCCCAAGGGCAGCACTAAGGGAAAGGAAAACGAGAACAGAGTCACCCGAAAGAGAGTTCGAAAGAAAGGCTAGTCTCCACAATCCTTTCAGATTAATGTTCCAGAGGACCACACCCAAGGGAGAAGAATGCAAAGCATCCCGAACCCAGACAGAAAAACATCCGCTAAGCAAAAAGCGACAACACCTCCTATCGCCCCTGATATGGAGATGACTAACTCCCGAAGGAAGACAGAGCTTCACGGCCTTCACTTCCTAATTAAGTGGCCAAAGCCGCCAGAAAAACCAGACGCAGTCCAGAAAGTCTCGACCCAAAGGAAGAGAACCTCTTCCCACCCTGCGGCCGGCCTCGATTGTCCTTTCCCCTATCTCTTTTTCACTTATGACTTTAAGTTTATTGTTAAGCCTTTATTATTGCAGTTATGAATCATTGTAAAACTACAAGGCTATGTCATGATCCCCACTATGTAGTGGGCTGTTTGTGTTTTATATTGAAAATCTTTACTAAAAACTAACAAATATATATATATATATATATATATATATATATATATATAATAAAAATCAGACCAGGTATAGCTGAAGCTTTTAAATCTGAGTCCATTTAGAAAGACAATGCCTTTTCAAATCAACAGCAGCAGCAGATTTCTGGGTGATATTGTATAATATATATATATAGATGGGAAAACAATAACATCTTGGATGCTGCAGCAGAATTTGGAAATGCAATTGCGTTATGGATTTGTTTTATCGATGATTTCCTCATTTTATGGGAGGGCACATAAGATGACATCAACAATTCATGCAGCAACTAAACTGTAATAACTGGAATCTTACAGTCACCTTTGAATGGAGTTATGATTCATTATCTTTTTTTGAACCTTAAAATTTGCAGACACCAAGATAGATTAGTAACAGAAACCTTTACACCAAATTAATGTGATCCTATTGGTCAATACTTAAGACAGAAGAGAAATTGTTCATCAGAGTTGACATACAAAAAATATGCTGATGACTTGAGGGAGAGATTTTTAGCCAGAGGTTATTCCAAACAAGTGATTAAAAAGGATATAAAAGAGCTAGAGAAACTCCACGTGAAAAGTTATTATATGAGACAATTAATAAACAAACAAGCTCTGAAGTGAGGTTTATCAGTACAATTAATTCTCAGTGGGGAGAATTAAGAAAGATATTACGCAGACACTGGAATATCTTAACCACAGACAATGATATTCAAAAAATAGTTGGGAATATCCATTAATGACAGCCAGACATGCTCCTTCTCTCAAGGACAAATTAGTACACAGTCACTACAAAGGGGATAATGATTGCCTTGGCAAACATCAAAAGAAGGATGGTTGCTACAGATGTGGCAACTGCAAAAACTTAAATTATGCTTAACTGATAATTTTCTTTTCTTCAGATGGAAAGAGTCCACAGCTGCATTAATTACTTTTGGGAAATAAGAACCTGGCCACCAGGAGGAGGCAAAGACACCCCAGCCAAAGGCTTAAATACTCCTCCCACTTCCCTCATCCCCCAGTCATTCTGCCAAGGGACAGTAGAAGAAATACCAGGGTGAAACGTGCCAGAAGAAAAAAAATAAGAGACGCCCCACAGAAAAATTACAGGTGGGGAGCTGTGGACTCTCCATCTGAAGAAAAGAAAATTATCAGGTAAACATAATTTAAATTTTTCTTCATAAATGGAAAGAGTCCACAGCTGCATTCATTACTTTTGGGAAAATAATACCCAAGCTATAGAGGACACTGAATGCAAAAACGTGAGGGTACAAGAGGCGGCCCTTTCTGAGGGCAGCAGGCCTGAAAATCCCTACCCAACAACATCCCGCTTCGTCCGAAGCTGAGAATTACTTTGAAAAAGAAAAGGCCCAAGGACCCTGACCGCAGATAGTCCACAGCCTTGCTAGAGACCGCAGGAACTAGACTCCACTGAGTCAACAGCCTCCAAGAGACACCGTCCCCAGCAGTCGGTCTCCAAACAGCACATCCCTTACTATAGAAAGGGAACAAGCTACTGTATTCTTCCACAAAGAAGAAAAGGCATGGAGAAAACATGATTGTACTTGCAAAGCGCGGCTAATCCCCCTTAAGGGACTCAAGGTGCTGCTCATTTTATTTTATTAACCTTGAAAGGAGGAAAGGCTGAGTAGACCTCGCCGGGGATGGAACCTGCAACGTAGAGTAATGTAGAGTAGCTACAGAGCAGTAGAATGCTGCGCTAGCTTCCAGCTAACATAAGAAACTCCAGAAAAAAAAACTAAAAAGGGTACAATGAGTCCGAAATTAAAACACAGAACAAAAACCTGAGAAACTGGATCAGGCTAACAGAGACCCAACCAGTCTCATAGAAATAAGGGGAGGCAAAGCCCAGACCCCAGAAATACAGAAACCACGGAATAAGGCCGGGAGTCTGAAACAGGGAGATGATCTTCCCCTAAAACAGTGCAACCGCACTCTATAAAGCAACTGAAGACGAAGGTTCCCAAGTCGCAAAAAGGTATCTCAGAATACCAAAATATTCAGAACGAAACCTCGTGCAGCAAGCTCAGAAAGGTCTGACGAACAACACCTGACAAAAAAACACTGCATGCTCCAGTCATCTAAAAATGACTCTGAAACTTAAATACTTGCAGGGCAAGTAGAAAGCAGCTGAAGATAGGATCCTTCTGATTGCTAAGTATCCACTAACCAGCGGATAACGTCCCAGGCTTTCTAAGAGCCACCAGTCCTTCCCACAAATCTTGAATGTGGAAAAAGGAGAACCCTCAAAAAGGCTTACTGTACCTCGAATGCTCCGAGGACGAAATAGCAGAGCAACAGATCTCAGATATTGCTCCAACACCAGACCAGCCCAAGCGACAGACATGTCTGATAAACAGGGGGACAGAAAGACCCCAACCACAAGCCCCCGGGGAATGGAAAGAAAAAAAGAGAGGACTCACCCACCCCAACAGAGCTCGGGTGCCAACCCAATCCGCTCCTCCAAAATAAGGCACTCCCAAGGAGAACCCCCTAGAACCTGGAACAAAGAAATGTGCAATAGATCCATAGGAAGACCTGTCATAACTCTCTTAGACAGTCTCTACATAGAGAGATCAATTTCCAATAGGTGGAACAGAGCCTACAGAGCAGCAGATGCTGCCCCTTACAGAAATAAGCCACCTGATCCAACCTCCTACACACAGGGCAGGACAAAGATCCTCCACAGAGAGGAAACCCCAACTCATAAGGAAGATAAACTATCGCCTCCAAAGGGAAGGGCACAGATAAGAACTGCGTACATGTCCAAAAAACATGAAGCCATAGTATGATCAAAACACGGACCGAATGAAAAATCATCCATACTCCACTGTTGACCCAACATTGAAAAAACTCCCCATAGAGGAGCACACTCCAGCCGAAGGACAAGTCAGGCCTTAAAGTTTATAACCAGTACCCAAAGGTGGATGTGAACTCTGTCCTACCTGCTTGCACGCCCAATGAGCTAGCCCCTATGTCGCAAAATCTGGAGAATGGGTACAGGACTCACTCTATTCCCAGCCCAAAGGGAAGAGAACTTCCTTAGCCGGAGGTCAACACCCCCCCCAGCAAGGTATTAGGCTGCGACAAAGTCACGCAATTTCTCCAGAGTCGAAAGGCCCCAAGGGCAGCACTAAGGGAAAGGAAAACGAGAACAGAGTCACCCGAAAGAGAGTTCGAAAGAAAGGCTAGTCTCCACAATCCTTTCAGATTAATGTTCCAGAGGACCACACCCAAGGGAGAAGAATGCAAAGCATCCCGAACCCAG
Source organism: Bombina bombina (assembly GCF_027579735.1). Classification (NCBI taxonomy): domain Eukaryota; kingdom Metazoa; phylum Chordata; class Amphibia; order Anura; family Bombinatoridae; genus Bombina; species Bombina bombina. The sequence goes on along the minus strand of NC_069501.1, from coordinate 900,549,932 downwards.
ACAGAAAAACATCCGCTAAGCAAAAAGCGACAACACCTCCTATCGCCCCTGATATGGAGATGACTAACTCCCGAAGGAAGACAGAGCCTCACGGCCTTCACTTCCTAATTAAGTGGCCAAAGCTGCCAGAAAAACCAGACGCAGTCCAGAAAGTCTCGACCCAAAGGAAGAGAACCTCTACAAGGAACAAGTCCTAAAAGGACACTTCCAAAGGGACCATGAAAGGCAAAACCGTAAGAATGGTGGTATGAAGGACCTAAATCCTCTAAGCCTCCAACCCACAACGGAAGGAACACTCTAGTTCCCAAAAAATTCGGAAACGACTGAGCATGTTGTCGCGGATCTCAACGGACTCCCGGCCCACTAGATTGAAAGGCGAATGAGGACTGAACCAATCCCCCATGCACCTAAGCAACCACAGACCCTCAAGTCCTCTCAGGATGCTAGTTGAAGCTTGTAAAATAAAACAAGACAACCACACAAATCATATTGTGATCACTAGGCGCCCTCACCGGACCAACCAGACATAAAAAGTGCCACGTGTCTGAACTAGGCCTCAAAGACAGAAGGATTTGTACCCAGGCAGGACCAGCCTGAAACCAAGGGCCCCAGCACTGTCAAGGCCACATAGAGTCTCCCCCGATGATGGAGGGATAAAGAACAGTCAGACAGACTTTTGTAAACAGTGCAACCACAAAATCGCGAGTATCAATTCCAGAGAGGAAAGTTCCCGAAGGAAACATCACACCACAACATGAGCTTTAGACCAAATAAAAATCATCCTCACCGGATGAAAATAAAAGATAAGGCAACCCGAAGGTTATCGCCCAGGAAGAACGGACAGACCAGCAGGACCAGCCCAACAGGGGTCAGAGACTTCCAAGCTCAGAACTGGAAAAGGATACACAAATAAAAAATACTATAAGAAGATTACTTTATCCCCTTATGTCTATGTATGCAAGCCAGTCAAAGAGTAAGACTGAGAATCCCCAGACCCATTAAGAGTGGGATCCACCAGCAATGCCAAAAACGTGCCTTAGTAGGACACAAAGGTGCGCCAGTCAATATGAAAGGCGCAACATACCTCCGCCGGTACAAAAGGAAACACCGACCCTGAAGGTTGACCCCCTGAGGCCTCAGGGGCAGTCGCTCCCCAAGAAGGCTGAACTGGACCAGGTGATCCCATGCCTGACGAGCCCCGGTTAATGAAACATGGACAATATCGTAAACACACTCCTGGGAGGTGCAGATGTGCCAGCGTCAAAGATATGGCCATGTGGAACCGCGTCGTAACCTCCGGTGGGAACAGGCCACACTCCCTAGAAAGGATAAGTAGCGTTTGGGTTACCTGCATGCATAGTAAGAGTTGATAGTAAGGAACTCATCTTGTGAGAAATAGAATCCCCAGAGACGGATGGCTCAGTGGGCACCCGATTCCCAGATCCCGAGAAACAGAGCACTCTAAAACGGCATTTGGAACATAACTGATGGGCATGTATCACCTGGGCCAATTCATATTCTTCGCAAGAAGTAGATTCTGAATCAGAGACATCCGTCTCCAAGAATCCTCCATAACTGGGACACTGCCGCCTCCAGAGAACCAGACACCAGCGAGGATTTCTCCGCCGCCATGCGGTCAGGAAAACGGAAATTGAGTCACAAGGTAAACAGTGCAGTCCATGCAAAAGCACACCTGACTGAAAAGGCCGCGTCACTAGACATAGGCCGTTACGTTCCAAAATAGCCATCAGCCGATTAACACTACACAGTAGCAAACAGAATCACATAACAAACATGATTATAAACCACCATGTTCAATAATCCCCCTCAGGAGATATTAACCCTTGATTCCTAGATACAAAAAGGACTCACTGAGACCTTATGTTAAAGTTATCCCCGAAAGTTTGTAGCCCCTCTCGAATAAACAGTTTAAATTACAATACATCCATGATGAAAGTAAAATGAAACGATCTTACTGGAATCTGCGCCGTGGAACAGGAACACGACCCTTCAAGTGTGACAGATAGTAGCGTCTCTTCTGCCATGGACTTGAGAGAAAAAAGCGGGCAGCGAAACTCGTCAACCCTGATTGCTTGTGGAGCTGTTAATATGAGTCAGGATGGTTTCGCAGAAAGACTCTCCCTGCATCTCCGGACTCTAACTTTCACCCATGCTCTCACTGAGAGGCTGACAGGTCTAATTAAAACTCCAGTCCCATGCCGAAGAGTAATACTCTCCATAAGAGACTTTCAAAAACTTCTGACACTTCTCTGCCAACCTCCTGGGAAGAAAGGCAAAGAATTACTGGGGGATGAGGGAAGTGTGAGGAGTATTTAAGCCTTTGGCTGGGGTGTCTTTGCCTCCTCCTGGTGGCCAGGTTCTTATTTCCCAAAAGTAATGAATGCAGCAGTGGACTCTTTCCATTTATGAAGAAAATGTGTAAACATTTCATAAAGGGTCAATATATGACTGATACAATAATGCACCCACATAAAATAAAGGGCCATATTACATGCCGTAGTGAGGGAGTAGTATACGTAGCCTATTGTTCTTGTCCCCGGTTTTACATGGGTAAAACCTATAGAGAATTTAAGGAACGAATGAAGGAGCACAGAAGGGATATCCTTAATGAAAAAATTAAGGATAGGGGAGTAGCCAGAAATTTTTATGAGGTACGCCAAAGTAGTGTTCAAGACTTAAAATTCATGGGATTGGAACTAGTAGATGTTAGAGAAAGAGGGGGGAATTGGGATAATCTACTCCTTAAGTCTGAATGTAGATGGATCTATAATTTGAACTCACTTCTACCTAAAGGGCTGAATGAAGAATTAAACTACGCTCCTTTTCTTATGAATTGACATTTGTCTTATTATATTTGCGGGGTTAAGTCCCACACACTGCTCGTTTTTTTATTAGTTGATTGTTGGATACCCAGGGGTTATACTGTATACTACTTCTGCTTAGCTATTTCATATATTTTGTATACAATGAATTGGTTGTTTAGAAAGTATGAATGGAATACAAGTATAACTTGCCCCGCTAAGCATATATAGGCGCTAACAAGACACTTATTATAAGTGAGGTTGTGTTATTTATTAACATATATTTACTACTATTCTTTTTCATTTTTTGTAAAATAGGTTTCATTATGATTAATATTGTTACTATGTGTCAAAAGTAATTAAGTTTCAATTCACCTGTGGAAAGCACAGTAAATAGAACAGAATCTTTGCAGCAGACATCAATTGATTGTACCTGAGGAAGCCCCAAGTGATGCAGGGTGAAACACGTGTAGCAGCTTTTCTATCGGCTGATGCCGACTTCCACGCTGTTTGGAATTACAGCGTTTCAACAAATTGAGACCCAGGATCCCCTTGCAAACACTCCCTACGTGAGAACGAGACGTTTACTGTGAATACCAGTATTTGGTGAGCGGTGCATGTGATGAACACGGGGTGAAATCACTATAGCATTCAACATACAGGTAACACTAAGGAGACGCTGAGTGAGAAGCGCAGTGTGTTTCTTTTGCCTGTCTGACACTTGAGGAGCGTCAGTGTCATTTCCATGCTGGACTGTATCAGTTATCCCATTGGTGTACTTACGACTTGCTAACTGCCAGAATGAGTGGTTTGGGATGAAGCGCAGGGTTTAGTGCTAATCTTTTTGCCCTAATTGTGTTTGGTCCAGTGAGTCGTATCTCTAGGTGCCCGCTTGAACAAGAACTGTTTTGTCACATAGGCCTAGATTTAGAGTTTGGCGGTAGCCGTGAAAACCAGCGTTAGAGGCTCCTAACGCTGGTTTTAGGCTACCGCCGGTATTTGGAGTCAGTCAGGAAAGGGTCTAACGCTCACTTTTCAGCCACGACTTTTCCATACCGCAGATCCCCTTACGTCAATTGCATATCCTATCTTTTCAATGGGATCTTTCTAACACCGGTATTTAGAGTCGTGTCTGAAGTGAGCGTTAGAATTCTAACGACAAAACTCCAGCCGCAGAAAAAAGTCAGTAGTTAAGAGCTTTCTGGGCTAACGCCGGTTCATAAAGCTCCTAACTACTGTGCTCTAAAGTACACTAACACCCATAAACTACCTATGTACCCCTAAACCGAGGTCCCCCCACATCGCCGCCACTCGATTAAATTTTTTTAACCCCTAATCTGCCGACCGCCACCTACGTTATCCTTATGTACCCCTAATCTGCTGCCCCTAACACCGCCGACCCCTATATTATATTTATTAACCCCTAACCTGCCCCCCACAACGTCGCCGCCAGCTACCTACAATAATTAACCCCTAATCTGCCGACCGCCACCTACGTTATACTTATGTACCCCTAATCTGCTGCCCCTAACACTGCCGACCCCTATATTATATTTATTAACCCCTAATCTGCCCCCCTCAACGTCGCCTCCACCTGCCTACACTTATTAACCCCTAATCTGCCGAGCGGACCGCACCGCTATTATAATAAAGTTATTAACCCCTAATCCACCTCACTAACCCTATAATAAATAGTATTAACCCCTAATCTGCCCTCCCTAACATCGCCGACACCTAACTTCAAACATTAACCCATAATCTGCCGACTGGAGCTCACCGCTATTCTAATAAATGTATTAACCCCTAAAGCTAAGTCTAACACTAACACCCCCCTAAGTTAAATATAATTTAAATCTAACGAAATTAATTAACTCTTATTAAATAAATTATTCCTATTTAAAGCTAAATACTTACCTGTAAAATAAATCCTAATATAGCTACAATATAAATTATAATTATATTATAGCTATTTTAGGATTTATATTTATTTTACAGGTAACTTTGTATTTATTTTAACCAGGTACAATAGCTATTAAATAGTTAAGAACTATTTAATAGCTAAAATAGTTAAAATAATTACAAAATTACCTGTAAAATAAATCCTAACCTAAGTTGCAATTAAATCTAACACTACACTATCAATAAATAAATTAAATAAACTACCTACAATTATCTACAATTAAACCTAACACTACACTATCAATAAATTAATTAAATACAATATCTACAAATAACTACAATGAAATAAACTAACTAAAGTACAAAAAATAAAAAAGAACTAAGTTACAAAAAATAAAAAAATATTTACAAACATCAGAAAAATATTACAACAATTTTAAACTAATTACACCTACTCTAAGCCCCCTAATAAAATAACAAAGCCCCCCAAAATAAAAAAATGCCCTACCCTATTCTAAATTACTAAAGTTCAAAGCTCTTTTACCTTACCAGCCCTGAACAGGGCCCTTTGTGGGGCATGCCCCAAAGAATTCAGCTCTTTTGCCTTTAAAAAAAACACATACAATACCCCCCCCAACATTACAACCCACCACCCACATACCCCTAATCTAACCCAAACCCCCCTTAAATAAACCTAACACTAAGCCCCTGAAGATCTTCCTACCTTATCTTAACCATACCAGGTTCACCGATCGATCCAGAAGAGCTCCTCCGATGTCATGATCCAAGCCCAAGCGGGGGGCTGAAGATGTCCATGATCCGGCTGAAGTCTTCATCCAAGCGGGAGCTGAAGAGGTCCATGATCCGGCTGAAGTCTTCTATCAACGGCATCTTCAATCTTCTTTCTTCCGGATCCATCTTGCAGACCTCCGACGCGGAACATCCTGCTGGCCCGACGGACTACCGACGAATGAAGGCTCCTTTAAGGGACGTCATCCAAGATGGCGTCCCTCGAATTCCGATTGGCTGATAGGATTCTATCAGCCAATTGGAATTAAGGTAGGAATATTCTGATTGGCTGATGGAATCAGCCAATCAGAATCAAGTTCAATCCGATTGGCCGATCCGATCAGCCAATCAGATTGAGCTTGCATTCTATTGGCTGATCGGAACAGCCAATAGAATGCGAGCTCAATCTGATTGGCTGATCGGATCAGCCAATCGGATTGAACTTGATTCTGATTGGCTGATTCCATCAGCCAATCAGAATATTCCTACCTTAATTCCGATTGGCTGATAGAATCCTATCAGCCAATCGGAATTCGAGGGACGCCATCTTGGATGACGTCCCTTAAAGGAGCCTTCATTCGTCGGTAGTCCGTCGGGCCAGCAGGATGTTCCGCGTCGGAGGTCTGCAAGATGGATCCGGAAGAAAGAAGATTGAAGATGCCGTTGATAGAAGACTTCAGCCGGATCATGGACCTCTTCAGCTCCCGCTTCGATGAAGACTTCAGCCGGATCATGGACATCTTCAGCTCCCCGCTTGGGCTTGGATCAAGACATCGGAGGAGCTCTTCTGGATCGATCGGTGAACCTGGTATGGTGAAGATAAGGTAGGAAGATCTTCAGGGGCTTAGTGTTAGGTTTATTTAAGGGGGGTTTGGGTTAGATTAGGGGTATGTGGGTGGTGGGTTGTAATGTTGGGGGGGGGGTATTGTATGTGTTTTTTTTACAGGCAAAAGAGCTGAATTCTTTGGGGCATGCCCCACAAAGGGCCCTGTTCAGGGCTGGTAAGGTAAAAGAGCTTTGAACTTTAGTAATTTAGAATAGGGTAGGGCATTTTTTTATTTTGGGGGGCTTTGTTATTTTATTAGGGGGCTTAGAGTAGGTGTAATTAGTTTAAAATTGTTGTAATATTTTTCTGATGTTTGTAAATATTTTTTGTAACTTAGTTCTTTTTTATTTTTTGTACTTTAGTAAGTTTATTTCAATGTATTTATTTGTAGATATTGTATTTAATTAATTTATTAATAGTGTAGTGTTAGGTTTAATTGTAACTTAGGTTAGGATTTATTTTACAGGTAATTTTGTAATTATTTTAACTATTTTAGCTATTAAATAGTTCTTAACTATTTAATAGCTATTGTACCTGGTTAAAATAAATACAAAGTTACCTGTAAAATAAATATAAATCCTAAAATAGCTATAATATAATTATAATTTATATTGTAGCTATATTAGGATTTATTTTACAGGTAAGTATTTAGCTTTAAATAGGAATAATTTATTTAATAAGAGTTAATTAATTTCGTTAGATTTAAATTATATTTAATTTAGGGGGGTGTTAGTGTTAGGGTTAGACTTAGCTTTAGGGGTTAATACATTTATTAGAATAGCGGTGAGCTCCAGTCGGCAGATTAGGGGTTAATGTTTGAAGTTAGGTGTCAGCGATGTTAGGGAGGGCAGATTAGGGGTTAATACTATTTATTATAGGGTTAGTGAGGCGGAATAGGGGTTAATAACTTTATTATAATAGCGGTGCGGTCCGCTCGGCAGATTAGGGGTTAATAAGTGTAGGCAGGTGGAGGCGACGTTGTGGGGGGCAGATTAGGGGTTAATAAATATAATATAGGGGTCGGCGATGTTAGGGCAGCAGATTAGGGGTACATAGGGATAATGTAAGTAGCGGCGGTTTACGGAGCGGCAGATTAGGGGTTAATAATAATATGCAGGGGTCAGCGATAGCGGGGGCGGCAGATTAGGGGTTAATAAGTGTAAGGTTAGGGGTGTTTAGACTTGGGGCACATGTTATAGTGTTAGGTGCAGACGTTGGAAGTGTTTCCCCATAGCAAACAATGGGGCTGCGTTAGGAGCTGAACGCTGCTTTTTTGGGTTTTTTTCAGCTCAAACAGCCCCATTGTTTTCTATGGGGGAATCTTGCACGAGCACGTTTTTGAAGCTGGCCACGTCCGTAAGCAACTCTGGTATCGAGAGTTGCAGTGGCGTTAAATATGCCTGTACGCTCCCTTTTTGGAGCCTAACGCAGCCATTCTGTGAACTCTCAATACCAGAGGTATTTAAAAGGTGCGGCCAGAAAAAAGCCAGCGTTAGCTACGCGGGTCGTTACCGACAAAACTCTAAATCTAGGCCATAGGGAGTAAGAGTGATAATCAGGAGGAGCCATTTTGGCTTTTGCTTACTAAATTAGCAGTAAATGTCTGTATTCAAGGACTATGTACTTTAGGATCCATGAACGTGGGACTATGCTATAGCTATATTGAAAGCTTTTTTGCTGTGTGATTATAACATAACGGGGATCCCTATATGTGCTATTGGGTAATGAATGATTTGTATATGCTATATACCTTAGACCATTATTTGGATGGTTTTTCTTTAGTTAGTTTTTTTTTTCTTTTTGCACATTGTATACATACTTACATAAATTTTGTTTATTCTTGCTCATTAAGCATCCATGTTTGTGCGTTCTTGAGATTCTGGTAGTTCTTATTATCTTTTTTATTAAGGCTTAATATGGGGTTGCAGGATATATATTATTCTCTAAACCTCCATGCACCTTGGTACCCACATCAGCATTGGAGTACTGTGGGTCCTTGACCATAGCCATCATATCCATTACTAGCTGGTACAATTTTTGTAAATATATATATAGATAGATAGATAGATAGATAGATATATGTGGGGTCACTTATTTTCCATAAAAACATACATGAAATGATACTGAATAGGAAATATAGTGAATTTTAAGTGAAATAATACGTAATTGTGTCTTTCAAACTTTGCTTTGGTCAAAGAATCCTCCATTTGTAGCAATTACAGCCTTGCAGACCTTTGGCATTCTAGTTGTCAAATTGTTGGGATAGTTTGAAGAGATTTCACTCTATGTATCCATAAGCACCTCCCACAAGTTGGATTGGCTTGATGGGCACTTCTTACATACCATATGGTCAAACTGCTCCCACAACTGCTCAATAGGGTTGAGATCTGATGATCACTCCATTCAAAGCAGAATACCAGCTGAATGTTTTTCCCTAAATAGTTTGTAGCTTTTCTTTGGGTCATAGCCCTGTTGAAAGAGGAAACTGTCTCAAATCAAGCGCCGTCCACAGGTTATGGCATGCGTTGCTAAATGGAGTTATAGCCTTCCTTCTTCAAGGTCCCTTTTACCCTGTATAAATGTCCCACTTTACCCCTACCAAAGCACCTACACATTCTTTGCTTTTTTTGCAATTTATGGGGCAATAAATACAAGTAGCACTTTGCTATTTCCAAACCACTTTTTTTCAAAATTAGCGCTAGTTACATTGGAATCCTGATATCTGTCAGGAATACCTGAATATCCCTTGACATGTATATATTTTTTTTTTAGAAGACAACCCAAAGTATTGATCTAGGCCCATTTTGGTATATTTCATGCCACCATTTCACCGCCAAATGCGATAAAAAAAAAAAACTTAACTTTTTCACAAATTTTGTCACAAACTTTAGGTTTCCCACTGAAATTATTTACAAACAGCTTCTGCAATTATGGCACAAATGGTTGTACTGGAATCCCCTTTTTTCAGAAATAACAGACTTATATGGCTTTGGGGTTGCTTTTTGGTAATTAGAAGGCCGCTAAATTCCGCTGCGCACCACACGTGTTTTATGCCCAGGAGTGAAGGGGTTAATTAGGGAGCTTGTAGGGAGCTTGTAGGGTTAATTTTAGCTTTAGTGTAGTGTAGTAGACAACCCCAAGTATTGATCTAGGCCCATTTTGGTATATTTTATGCCACCATTTCACCGCCAAATGCGAGCAAATAAAAAAAAAACTTTACATTTTTCACAATTTTAGGTTTCTCACTGAAATAATTTACAAACAGCTTGTGCTATTATGGCAGAAATTGTTGTAAAAGCTTCTCTGGGATCCCCTTTGTTCAGAAATAGCAGACTTATATGGCTTTGGTGTTGCTTTTTGGTAATTATAAGGCCGCTAAATGCTGCTGCGCACCACACGAATTATGCCCAGCAGTGAAGGGGTTAAATTAGGGAGCTTGCAGGGTTAATTTTAGAGATCAGCCTCCCACCTGACACATCCCACCCCCTGATCCCTCCCAAACAGCTCTCCCCTCCCCCACCCCACAATTGTTACCGCCATCTTAAGTACTGGCAGAAAGTCTGCCAGTACTAAATAAAAGAGGTTTTTTTTTTAGCTGTGATGGACCCCTGCCTTAGCCCCAACCTCCCTGATCCCCCCTCCAGCTCTCTAACCCTCTCCCCTACCTAATTACCGCCATCTTGGGTGCTGGCAGCTGTCTGCCAGTACCCAGTTTGGCAACAAAAAAACAAAGTATTTTTATTTTATTTTTAACTTATCTCTCTCTGTAGTGTAGCAGCCCCCCCACAATACCCCCACCCCCTCCCAGATCCATTTATATTTGAATTTTTTTTTACCTTTCTCTCCCTTTCTGCCCTCATTGGTGTCAGTGTGGCTAATGCGCGCGCGTGCACGTGTACATGCACGCGCGCCTTGTGCACACGCCCACGTGCACGCGCACTATGTTCACGCGCCTCGTGCAAGCGCGCTCCCTCCCACCCGGACAACGGCACCATCGCTACCGGTGCAGAGAGGGCCACAGAGTGGCTCTCTCTGCATCGGAGGCTTGTAAAGGGGTATTGCAGGATGCCTCCATATTGAGGCATCACTGCAATACCCTCAGAACTGCTGGAAGCGATTGTGATCGCTTCCAGCACTCTGTTAGACAACTGACGTACCAGGTACGTCCATTGTCATTAACTGTTAGTTTTTGCATGACGTACCTGGTACGTCAGTTGTCATTAAGGGGTTAAAGGGACACTGTACCCAAATTTTTTCTTTTGTGATTCAGATAGAGCATGCAATTTTAAGCAACTTTCTAATTTACTTCTATTATCAATTTTTCTTCGTTCTCTTGATATCTTTATTTGAAAAAGAAGGCGTCTAAGCTGAGGAGCCAGCAAATTTGTGGTTCAGAACCATGGACAGCAATTGTTTATTGGTACTGCCCAATCAGCAAGGACAACCCAGGTTGTTCACCAAAAATGGGCCGGCATCTAAACTTAAATTCTTGCTTTTCAAATAAACATACCAAGAGAATGAAGAAAATTTGATAATAGGAGTACATTAGAAAGTTGCTTCAAATTGCATGCTCTATCTGAATCACAAAAGAAAAAAATTGGGTACAGTGTCCCTTCAAGCCTGTAATTGAACCCACAATTGCTGATGCTCCAGATACTCAACTAGTCTAATGAAGGCCAGTTTTATTGCTTCTTTACTCAGCACAACAGCTTTCAGCTGTGATATCATAATTGCAAAAGGATTTTCTAATGATCAATTAGATGCTATTTTAATGGACAAGTACATTTCTAGGTTGCCCAAAACTTTTGAAAACTAGTGTATATATATATCTATATATATATATCGCTGGATTTCCATTATTTGATGCCATATATATATATATATATATATATATATATATATATATACAGTACCTTTTTTATTGGACTAACATTATATAATAAAAGACCAGCTTTAAAGAGATTGTCCTCTCTTTCTCAGATCTGAAGCAATACTGATCAATATGATATAATTTTCATAGATATCTTGGGAAGAAGGGGGCTATTAAGAGAGGTAATTTGGAAGATCAATGAGAGAAGTTACAGTGTGTCTTAAATAACACAAGATCAATATATTGTTGAAAAAATGCAGGGAGAGGTTATTTGAGAATGACAGGAAAAACAAACTGTCAGTAAATGTTAGATGAGTTTAAAACAGAAAATTATGTGCTGAGATATACTGTATGTACATAACATATTCACATAAAGGGCTAGCTTACAAGTGGAGCGCAATTTTAACGTGTGCCCGTTTACTGGTGCACGTTGTATAAACCAGCCCTTACAAGTAGCTGGTTAATGCTACGGCGAGCTTGCGGTAGCAAATTGCGCTCAAATTAATTAATCAGAGATCAGATCTCTGGTTAATTTAAAAAATTACCCCCAGTTCCCCTAAAATAAAGTGTATAGTTCCTTTATAAAAAATAAAAATAAAAGCATCTTTATTTGTTTAAGGGGTTAAAGTGAGGGTATGTGAATTGTTAGAAAAAAACTGTACAGAAAAGTGCCTTTACATTGCGGTCTATGGGGACTGTGTTTAAACTTAAAATATATATGTATATGCTTATATACAAAAAAAAAAGTCCAGCACTCACTCACAAGCTCTCAGATAGGATTAAAAGCAAAACTGGAAGAGTTACTTACCGCATTTGGCAAAATGGGACAAGCCCAGGTACCACATCAAGGTCTCTTCCACATACCGGAGTCCCTAATACAGCCACACAACTGCAGCCACGCACACAAATGCAAGCTAATAATCAAACAAACTGGGACATATATGCTTATATACATATATATTTTAAATGTGCTGCCCAACGCTACGGGACTTACCACCTTCACTGCGCTAGGTTTTGTGCTGTGTCTTTCTTCATGAGAACGAAGTTCCCATTGGAACCTAAGGAAGTGCTCTCTCATGAGCACAAAGCTTCCATGCAATGTGAACGCATTACCCTTTACTTGTAATACCAGTGCAAATGTGTGTATTAAGGAGTGGAACTGAAATATCGCGCTCGCGAAAGCACAATTTTGCGCTCCACTCATATTCTGGCCCATAATGTGATGTCAACATGAACATATGTGTACAAGCCGATGACAGATGTTAGGGAACTTACTATATAAGGTTTTATAATGAAAAAAAAAAAAGCTGGAATCTGGATTCAGTCCTGTGTTTACTATGTTGAAATACAGTATGTCACCATTTTCATTTGAAATGTTTCCATTCCTGGGTGCTTTTAAAATTCCTTTTCAGTATTTTAACTGAGGATTGTTAACAAAAATCTAAAGATACTGCTTGAATCATTCAGACAAAAGAGATATAAGACAAGGACAATAAACATAAAAATAAAATCTGCCCTAAAAGCACCAAGTGAACAACTAATGTAATACAAAATAAAGGAACACACAACATGGACACAAACAACCCGGTTCTAGAGAACTTGCACAAAAGATAATATGCAGAATGGCACCAAACGATCCGATAAAGCACTTTGCAAACTGTGCCAGCACATATGTAACAGCAGCACAGCCAGTCACAATCACAAAACCTACATTACGGGAGAATACTCATGAATGTCTGCCAATGTGGTATACAGGATACAGTGCACAGCATGTGAGTTGGGAAGTTACATAGGAGAAACTGGACAAAAACTGCACCTTAGGATAAATCTATATAGACATTCTATTAAAAACCATACCCCAGTTGGACAACACTTCACACAAACTGGCCACTGCATTGGAAACATCACAATTAAAATATTGAAAGGGAACAATTAACACAATAAACACAGGACTGAATGCAGTTTCCAGCTTTTTGTCACATTACCAAAGCTTTATATAGATCTGTCATTGGCTTGTACACATATGTACATGTTGACATCAGTGATTGCCTGTGCATTATATGTGAATATGTCATGCACATACAGTATATCTCAGCATGTAACTCTCTGTTTTAAACATATTCAACAATTACTGCCAGTGTGTTTTTCCTGTCATTCTCAAATAAACCTCCTGGCAATTTTTTCACATCAAACTGATCTTGTTTTATTTACAACACCCTGCAACTTCTCTCACTGATCTCCCACATCCGCTGTCTCAATAGCTTCCTTCTTCCCAAGATATCTATCATATTGCTTCAGACCTGTGGAAGAGAGGACACTCTTTCGAAAGCTTGTCATTTATTATATAATAGTCCAATAAAAATGGTATCACTACATACTGCAATACTCTTGTTAGTTTGATATTTAACAACTGGACCAATACAGCTACTACAATCTACACATATGTATATATATATTACAATAAAAATGGCAAACTTCTTATACCAATATTCATCATTGGGTGCTTAGTACAGAATTTTTGTATTGTCATAAATGGCATTTATTAAATGAAAACTGATCTTCAGGATTGAATAACCTCTCTGAAATGTAAATCATTTTTGTCAGATTATTTACTGGCCTTGGGTTTGTACTGCAAGTAGAAGCATAATTAGAGTGAATTACATATTTTGAATAACACATATTTTAGACATAGACACAACTATAAATTATTTATGCACAGATATCATATAAATATATATATAAATCTTTTTCCATAATTGCACAAGAGGATTTTTGATCATATGTTTAGAAATCGTGCCATGTTAGAAACATTCACAACAGCTACCTGAGGCCACGCAGAATAAAAATGTAGATGAGATAGGCTGTAATTTATTTTCTTATTTTTATTAAAGGGACAAAACCGTTGTATTATACAATGCACAGATATGCTTTTCAATAATGATTAAAAACAGTTCAATAATATAGTTGAACCTACAAAACATTTCTTTAGAGTCATGGAAGAATTCCTATACACTGAGTGCAGCAGGTGACATCATGTGATATCCTCAGTATGCACACCAGGCAAGTACCCATGCATATGACTTAATCCCATCTATATTAAAGACTAGACGAGCACCCAAACATAGTTGCTTTTCCTTCATATTTGCATGAAAAAAATGTGAAGTAAAACGTTTTCAATTCTATCTGTAACTGATATAGCTGTATCAGCTGTGTGTTTCCTGCTAATCATCATTGGCTGATAGCTGCTTCCTGTTAATAAGTATTGGTTGGGAAGTACCACCTGATAAGTTTCATTAAAGGCCTGGTGAGATTTTCTAACGCCTAGATTTAGAGTTTTGCGGCCAAAGGGGTGCGTTAGCAACGCATGCTTTTTTCTGGCCGCACCTTTTAAATATCGCTGGTATTTAGAGTTCACAGAAGGGCTGCGTTAGGCTCCAAAAAAGGAGCGTATAGCATATTTACCGCAACTTCAACTCTCGATACCAGCGGTGCTTAAGGACGCGGCCAGCTTCAAAAACGTGCTCGTGCACGATTCCCCCATAGAAAACAATGGGGCTGTTTGAGCTGAAAAGAAACCTAACACCAGCAAAAAAGCCGCGTTCAGCTCCTAACGCAGCCCCATTGTTTTCTATGGGGAAACACTTCCTACGTCTGCACCTAACACCCTAACATGTACCCCGAGTCTAAACACCCCTAACCTTACACTTATTAACCCCTAATCTGCCGCCCCGCTATCGCTGACCGCTGCATATTATATTTAACCCCTAATCTGCCGCTCCGTACACCCCCGCCACCTACATTATCCCTATGTACCCCTAATCTGCGGCCCTAACATCGCCGACCCCTATATTATATTTATTAACCCCTAATCTGCCGCCCCCAATGTCGCCTCCACCTAACTACACTTATTAACCGCTAATTTGCCGACCGGACCTGAGCGCTACTATAATAAATGTATTAACCCCTAATCCGCCTCACTCCCGCCTCAATAACCCTATAATAAATAGTATTAACCCCTAATCTGCCCTCCCTAACATTGCCGACACCTAACTTCAAGTATTAACCCCTACAGGAGCTCACCGCTACTCTAATAAATTTATTAACCCCTAAAGCTAAGTCTAACTTTAACCCTAACACCCCCCTAAATTAAATATAATTTAAATCTAACAAAATAAATTAACTCTTATTAAATAAATTATTCCTATTTAAAGCTAAATACTTACCTGTAAAATAAACCCTAATATAGGTTCAATATAAATTATAATTATATTGTAGCTATTTTAGGATTAATATTTATTTTACACGCAACTTTGTAATTATTTTAACCAGGTACAATAGCTATTAAATAGTTAATAACTATTTAATAGTTACCTAGTTAAAATAATTACAAAATTACCTGTAAAATAAATCCTAACCTAAGTTACAATTAAACCTAACACTACACTATCAATAAATTAATTAAATAAACTACCTACAATTATCTACAATTAAACCTAACACTACACTATCAATAAATAAATTAAATACAATTCCTACAAATAAATACAATTAAATAAACTAACTAAAGTACAAAAAATAAAAAAGAACTAAGTTACAAAAAATAAAATACTTTAGTTAGTTTATTTAATTGTATTTATTTGTAGGAATTGTATTTAATTTATTTATTGATAGTGTAGTGTTATGTTTAATTGTAGGTAGTTTATTTAATGTATTTATTGATAGTATAGTGTTAGGTTTAATTGTAACTTAGGTTAGGATTTATTTTAAAGGTAATTTTGTAATTATTTTAACTATTTTAGCTATTAAATAGTTCTTAACTATTTAATAGCTATTGTACCTGGTTAAAATAAATACAAAGTTGCCTGTAAAATAAATATTAATCCTAAAATAGCTATAATATAATTATAATTTATATTGTAGCTATATTAGGGTTTATTTTACAGGTAAGTATTTAGCTTTAAATAGGAATAATTTATTTAATAAGAGTTAATATATATTGCGTTAGATTTAAATTATATTTAACTTAGGGGGGTGTTTGTGTTAGGGTTAGATTTAGCTTTAGGGGTTAATCCATTTATTACAGTAGCGGCGAGATTCGGTCGGCAGATTAGGGGTTAATAATTGAAGTTAGGTGTCGGCGATGTTAGGGAGGGCAGATTAGGGGTTAATACTATTTATTATAGGGTTATTGAGGCGGGAGTGAGGCGGATTAGGGGTTAATAACTTTATTATAGTAGCGGTGCGGTCCGCTCGGCAGATTAGGGGTTAATAAGTGTAGGCAGGTGGAGGCGACGTTGAGGGGGGCAGATTAGGGGTTAATAAATATAATATAGGGGTCGGCGGTGTTAGGGGCAGCAGATTAGGGGTACATAAGGATAACGTAGGTGGCGGCGCTTTGCGGTCGGCAGATTAGGGGTTAATTATTGTAGGTAGCTGGCGGCGACGTTGTGGGGGGCAGGTTAGGGGTTAATAAATATAATATTTGGGTCGGCGGTGTTAGGGGCAGCAGATTAGGGGTACATAAGTATAACGTAGGTGGAGGTCGGCAGATTAGGGGTTAAAAAAATTTAATCGAGTGGCGACGATGTGGGGGGACCTCGGTTTAGGGGTACATAGGTAGTTTATGGGTGTTAGTGTACTTTAGAGCACAGTAGTAAAGAGCTTTATAAACCGGCGTTAGCCCAGAAAGCTCTTAACTACTGACTTTTTTCTGCGGCTGGAGTTTTGTCGTCAGATTTCTAACGTTCACTTCAGCCACGACTCTAAATACCGGCGTTAGAAAGATCCCATTGAAAAGATAGGATACGCAAATGACGTAAGGGGATCTGCGGTATGGAAAAGTCGCGGCTGGAAAGTGAGCGTTAGACCCTTTCCTGACTGACTCCAAATACCGGCGGTAGCCCAAAACCAGCGTTAGGGGCCTCTAACGCTGGTTTTGACGGCTACCGCCCAACTCTAAATCTAGGCCTAAGAAAGCTCAGCAGTAGTACTATGAAGCTCCTGTCATAATTCTATAAAGGCAGTTTTCTCACAAAAGGGTGTTGTCTTCTTTTAAAGAGACATGAAACCCAACATTTTTTCTGACATGATTCATATTAAACATACAATTTAAAAAACAACAACTTTGACTTCTGTTATCAACTTTGCTTCATTATCTTTGTATCCTTTGTTAAAAAGCAAATTGCACTACTGGGAGCTAGCTGTAAACATCTGGTGAGCCAATGACAAGAGTAATATTTGTGAAGCCACCAAACAGCAGCTAGCTTCCAGTAGTGCCATGCTGCTCCTGAGCCTGCCTAGGTATGCTTTTTAACAAAGGATATCAAGATATAGAAGCAAATTGGAAAGTTGATTACAATTGCACGCTCTGACTTATGAAAGTTTAATTTTCACGTAACTGTCCCTTTAAGTATGTGAAGGCGATACATACATTACAGTATGACTCACAAATTAAATCTTCATTTAAAAAATATATAAAAGTAATAAATTAAATATTGAAATAAATACACTGAACAAAAAAATTATATTGTTTTATCACATTAAAAATGTATAATAAAAACTATTCAGGGAAAAAACTTTTTGAGGCGCACAGTAGAAAACAGAATTTATGCTTACCTGATAAATTACTTTCTCCAACGGTGTGTCCGGTCCACGGCGTCATCCATTACTTGTGGGAAATGTTCTCCCCCACAGGGAAAGGCAAGGAGAGCACACAGCAAGAGCTGTCCATATAGCTCCCCCTCTGGCTCCGCCCCCCAGTCATTCGACCGACGGTTAGGAGAAAAAGGAGAAACTATAGGGTGCCGTGGTGACTGTAGTGTATAAAGAAAAAAATTTCAACCTGATTAAAAAAACCAGGGCGGGCCGTGGACAGGACACACCGTTGGAGAAAGTAATTTATCAGGTAAGCATAAATTCTGTTTTCTCCAACATTGGTGTGTCCGGTCCATGGCGTCATCCATTACTTGTGGGAACCAATACCAAAGCTTTAGGACACGGATGAAGGGAGGGAGCAAATCAGGTTACCTAAACAGAAGGCACCACGGCTTGCAAAACCTTTCTCCCAAAAACAGCCTCCGAAGAAGCAAAAATATCAAATTTGTAGAATTTGGCAAAAGTGTGCAGAGAAGACCAAGTCGCTGCCTTACATATCTGGTCAACAGAAGCCTCGTTCTTATAGGCCCATGTGGAAGCCACAGCCCTAGTAGAGTGAGCTGTGATACGGTCAGGAGGCTGCCGTCCGGCAGTCTCATAAGCCAAGCGGATAATGCTTTTCAGCCAGAAAGAGAGAGAGGTAGCAGTAGCTTTTTGACCTCTCCTCTTAACAGAGTAAACGACAAACAAGGATGAGGTTTGTCTAAAATCTTTTGTTGCTTCTAAATAGAACTTTAAAGCACAAACAACATCTAAATTGTGTAATAAACGTTCCTTCTTTGAAACTGGATTCGGACACAAAGAAGGAACAACTATTTCCTGGTTGATGTTCTCGTTGGAAACAACTTTTGGAAGAAAACCAGGCTTAGTACGCAAAACAACCTTATCTGAATGGAACACCAGATAGGGTGGATCACACTGCAAAGCAGATAATTCAGAAACTCTTCTAGCAGAAGAAATAGCAACCAAAAACAGAACTTTCCAAGATAGTAACTTAATATCTATGGAATGTAAAGGTTCAAACGGAACCCCTTGAAGAACTGAAAGAACTAAATTTAGACTCCAAGGAGGAGTCATGGGTCTGTAAACAGGCTTGATTCTAACCAAAGCCTGAACAAAAGCTTGTACATCTGGCAAAGCTGCCAGTCGTTTGTGCAACAAGACGGATAATGCAGAAATCTGCCCTTTTAGAGAACTAGCTGACAATCCTTTATCCAAACCTTCTTGGAGAAAGGAGAGAATCTTTGGAATTTTAATCTTACTCCAGGAGAATCCTTTGGATTCACACCAACAGATATATTTTTTCCATATTTTATGGTAAATCCTTCTAGTCACAGGTTTTCTGGCTTGGACCAAAGTATCAATCACAGAATTTGAAAACCCACGCTTGGATAAAATCAAGCGTTCAATTTCCAAGCAGTCAGCTGCAGAGAAACTAGATTGGGATGTTCGAATGGACCTTGTACTAGAAGGTCCTGTCTCAAAGGTAGCTTCCATGGTGGAGCCAATGACATATTCACCAGGTCTGCATACCAAGTCCTGCGTGGCCACGCAGGAGCTATCAGAATCACTGAGGCCTTCTCCTGTTTGATCCTGGCTATGAGCCTGGGGAGGAGAGGAAACGGTGGAAACACATATGCTAGGTTGAACGACCAAGGCGCCACTAATGCATCCACTAGAGTCGCCTTGGGATCCCTGGATCTGGACCCGTAGCAAGGAATCTTGAAGTTCTGACAGGACGCCATTAGATCCATGTCTGGAATGCCCCATAATTGGGTTAACTGAGCAAAGACCTCCGGATGGAGTTCCCACTCCCCCAGATGGAAAGTCTGATGACTCAAATAGTCCGCCTCCCAGTTGTCTACTCCTGGGATGTGAATAGCAGATAGATGGCAGGAGTGATTCTCTGCCCATTGGATTATCTTGGTTACTTCCTTCATCGCTAGGGAACTCTTTGTTCCCCCCTGATGATTGATGTACGCAACAGTCGTTATGTTGTCCGACTGAAATCTTTGAACCTGGCTTCCGCTAGCTGAGGCCAAGCCAGGAGCACTTTGAATATAGCTCTTAGTTCCAAAATGTTTATCGGGAGAAGCGACTCTTCCCGCGACCATAGGCCCTGAGCTTTCAGAGAGTCCCAGACCGCGCCCCACCACAAGAGGCTGGCGTTGGTCGTGACGATGACCCACTCCGGTCTGCGGAAAGTCATTCCCTGAGACAGGTGATCCTGGGTCAACCACCAGAGAAGTGAGTCCCTGATTACCTGGTCTACTTGAATTTGGGGAGACAAGTCTGTATAGTCCCCATTCCACTGATTGAGCATGCACAGCTGTAATGGTCTTAGATGAATTAGAGCAAAAGGAACCACATCCATTGCTGCGACCATTAGTCCTATTACTTCCATGCATTGAGCTATGGAGGGTTGAGGAATAGAGTGAAGAACTCGACAAGTTTTTAGAAGCTTTGTCTTTCTGACGTCTGTGAGAAAGATCTTCATTTCCACAGAATCTATTATTGTTCCCAGAAAAGGAACCCTTGTGGACGGTGACAGTGAACTTTTTTCTATGTTCACTTTCCACCCGTGAGATCTGAGAAAAGCCAACACAATGTCTGTATGAGCCCTCGCTTTGGAAAGAGACGATGCTTGGATTAGGATGTCGTCTAGATAAGGTGCTACAGCGATGCCCCTCGGTCTTAGGACCGCTAGAAGGGACCCTAGCACCTTTGTGAAAATTCTGGGAGCGGTGGCTAAACCGAATGGAAGAGCCACAAACTGGTAATGTTTGTCTAGAAAGGCGAACCTCAGGAACTGATGATGAGATTTGTGGATTGGGATATGCAGATACGCATCCTTCAGATCCACGGTAGTCAAAAATTGACCCTGCTGGATTGTTGGTAAGATTGTCCGAATGGTTTCCATCTTGAAGGATGGAACTCTGAGGAACTTGTTTAATATCTTTAAATCCAGAATTGGCCTGAAAGTTCCCTCTTTTTTGGGAACCACAAACAGGTTTGAGTAAAACCCTAGACCTTGTTCCCCGGAGGGGACTGGGTTTATCACTCCCATCTTTGATAGGTCTCTTACACAATGTAAGAATGCCTGTTTCTTTATCTGGTCTGAAGATAAGCGAGACAGGTGGAACCTTCCCTTTGGAGGAAGTCCCTTGAATTCTAACAGGTATCCCTTGGAAACTATATCTAGTGCCCAGGGATCCAGAACATCTCTTGCCCAAGCCTGAGCGAAGAGAGATAGTCTGCCCCCTACCAGATCCGGTCCCGGATCGAGGGCTACACCTTCATGCTGTCTTGGTAGCAGCAGCAGGTTTCTTAGTTTTCCTGTGGGAGGGCATGGCCCTTACCCCCAGTGATGTCTGAAATAATTTCCTTCAATTCCGGACCAAAAAGGATCTTACCCTTGAAAGGAATATTCAGTAACTTAGCCTTGGACGACACGTCTGCCGACCAGGATTTTAGCCAAAGCGCCCTCCGCGCTACTATAGCAAAACCTGAGTTTTTCGCCGCCAATTTCGTTATTTGAAAGGCGGCATCCAATATAAAGGAATTAGCTAACTTTAATGCGTGAATTCTGTCCATGACTTCTTCATAGGAAGTCTCTTTCTGGAGTGACCTTCCTAGTTCTTCGAACCAAAAGGACGCCGCTGAAGTGACAGTAATAACACACGTAGCTGGTTGAAGGATGAACCCTTGCTGAACAAAAATCTTTTTAAGCAATCCTTCCAATTTTTTATCCATAGGATCTTTGAAAGCGCAGCTGTCCTCTATAGGAATAATTGTGCGCTTCGCTAGTGTTGAAACAGCTCCCTCAACCTTCGAGACCGTTTGCCATGCGTCCCTTCTAGGGTCTGCTATGGGAAACATTTTCTTAAATATAGGAGGTGGGGCAAAGGGTACACCTGGCTTCTCCCACTCCTTTTCCACTATGTTCGCTACCCTCTTAGGTATTGGAAAAGCATCGTCGTGCACTGGGACCTCTAAAAATGTGTCCAATTTGCACAACTTCTCTGGTACTACCATGGAATCACAGTCATCCAGAGTAGCTAATACCTCCTTAAGCAAAGCGCGGATATGTTCTAGCTTAAACTTAAATGCCACTAGATCAGGTTCTGCCTGTTGAGAAATTTTTCCTGAGTCTGAAATTTCACCCTCAGACAGCCCTTCCCTCACAGCCAATTCCGATTGATGTGAGGGTAAAATAGATAAGGCATTGTCAGCGTCTGATTGTTCATCTATCTGTTTTTAAAACTGAACAATCACGCTTTCTCTGAAAAACTGGCAGTTTGGATAAAAGATTTGCTATAGAATTATCCACTACTGCTGATAATTGTTGCATATAAATAAGCACTGGCGCGCTAGGTGTCGCCTGCACGGGCAAAGCTGGTGTAGACACAGAAGGAGAGGATGTAGAGCTATCCCCACTACCTTCATTAGATAAATCATCTTGGGCAACATTATGAAAAATAACAGAGCTGTCCTGATTTTGTTTGGACGCTATGGCGCAATTATCACAAACACTCGAAGGGGGAACCACATTTGTCTCTATACACACAGAACATAGGTTATCTGATGGAACAGACATGTTAAACAGATTTAGGCAGGCAAACAATGCAATAAAAACGATTTTAAACAAAAACGTTACTGTCTCTTTAAATAATAAAATGACACATTTATTTCTGAATGTTCAAAAAAACTATGAAGGCAATATCCGATTTTTCTGAAATTTGGACCCCAGTGTCTTAATGCTTAGAAAGTATTGCACAGCAAATATGGAGACTCTAGCTCTTAAAACAAGCAAACCGGAGCTAATTGTTGGATTTAACCGTTTTTACACACCACAATCCCAGCTACAGCCTTGCTGCAGCTTTTTACCTTCCTTAGGGGTCACCATTCACAGAAAATAGCCTTTTGGAGTCACTTTCTGAACCACAGGACCCTCTCACATGAATCTGCATGCACTGCCTTGAAATTCAACTGC